>NC_041389.1:689873565-689877526 GCF_002162155.2 Triticum dicoccoides | reverse complement strand
TTGAAATATGGCCCAAGCGACAGTGCAATATATAATTTCGATGAGTCATGAGTTCTCTTTCTTTTCTTTTGTTATTTATTCGATGCGGAAACATTCTCCTTCACATTGCACACGCAATACACTTTTCACGCAGTTATAATAAATAGAGCTCATTGTGAAGTAAAGCATCACCCACATAAACATTATTAAACCATATGGCACACTTGCCATGTCCAAAATAACATTCATAATGATCTTTGTCCAAACATGAAACACTAATCAAGTTTTTGTGACATGAAGGAACATATAAAACATCTCTAAGAAGAAGCGTGAATCCATCAGCTAACTCTAGGGAGATGTCGTGGACAACTTCAATTTCTGCTTGAACTCCATTTTCAACCTCAATGCATCTTTCGCTTCTTTGCAGAGTCCCCGTCGAATGGAATCCCTGTAATGAATTTGAAACATGAACGGTTGCACCTGAGCCAATCCATCAAGTAGATTTCAAAAACTGTATATTCAAGGATTCATTTACAAAGGAAACAATGTTGTTACCTCTCTTTGTAATTATTGACTTTACCCAAACAGGGCAATCTTTCTTGTAGTGCCCAGTCTGCTTACAATGGAGACATGTGTCTTTGTCCACTGGAAAAGACTTTTGCTCATGTTGGTAGTGTGTGGGATCTTTTCCATGTGGCTCCGAAAGAGAACCTTTGCCACTTTGATTGTAGTTCTTTTTCTTATTGTCCTTCACATAGTTCAGAGAACCACCATATGAGCTTTTAAGGCTTTCCTCTTCTTGCACACACATGGCTATGGTCTTTTCAATGTCCCATTTTCCAGGTGACATGTTATAGTTGAAAACAAAAGTGTCAAACTCTTTTGGCAGTGAAGCCTTGACCAGGTGAACAAGGTGTGCAGGCATGAGCTCCAAATCCTCATCCATGGGTTTAAGCTTAGCTGCCATGTTGCTCATCCTGGATGTGCTCTCTTATGCCATGTCCACCGCCTATGTACTTTTCTGTCACCAGCTGCTTTAGCAACTGGGTAGCATATATCTTTGAAGAACTAGTGAACTGGCTCTTTATCTTTTAAAGAAGCTCCCCTATGGAAGTACACTCTGCAATTGAGCCCACAATAGCATTCTCAATTGTGTTCTTTATGAAAGCCATGGAATTATTATTGGCGTTGATCCACTTTTGGTTTTCGAGGGAATATGACATCTCCATTGGAGCATGATGCCTCTTCTTTTTGTTCCAAGCATCATCATCATCTTTTGCATCTCTGACTAGCTCTGGTGGGTTGACCGACTATGGAGTGTCCACAACCCAGTCCACCTCAGCACAGACAAAAGCCAAGTCAACTTTCTTTCTCCATTCAGTGTAGTTATCACCTCTGAGGGTTGGAACATCCTTGAGACAACTCATCAAGTGGTACCCTCCTGAAACCACAATGAAGTGAGATCATCACAACAATTACATGCTTTAATCCAACGTTCGTCAAAATTAAACATACAACTGTTTAAATGTATAGCACCGTTGGGCAAAAGTAGAAATAAATGCACCTTTTATAACAATAAAAAATCATGATCATGTTATTAACAACGTTGGTTATAAAATAACAGAATCGTAATCGCTTTAAATCTGATTTTAAAATTTAATTTCACTATAATTCTATTTACTTTTAAAAAAAGAGCGCTTCTATTTATTTGCAGCGGAAAACATGAATAAAAAATTCATGAACTTTATACTTTTCAGAAGCATTCATTTTTTACTTTTCCATTTTCTAAACAGAATTTTCGTTGGATAATTTTGAATAGAAAAAACTTTATGAAATTTGCCCAAAAAACTAGACAAAAAACGAATAATACTTGCTTCTGAAAAGAAAAAATAGGGAAAACACAAGAAAACTGCAGCCCAGCCGGCCTCAAACCAGCGCGCGCGGCTGCTCGCCTCGGCCCATCGCGCTAGGCCGCGCCGGCGACTACTGGCCTCGGCCCAGCGCCCGCGGCTGCGCCGGCGGCTGCTGGCCTTGGCCCAGCACACGGCTGCTCCTGCTCAACCTTGGCCCAAAAGGCCCACTATGGCGACTAGGGTTTTGAGCACGGCCTTCCATTGAAATCCGACGGTCACCGTGGCTTTCACTGGGTCAAAACGAGCCAACGTCGGCCTCTCCACCTGAAACCCTAATTCATTTTGTCACTCCCCATCGCTCGCTCTATCGCGCACGTCGGGCCACCGTGCCGCGCCCGGCCGCCGACGACAGCGTCGACGGCCACCGAGCCGTGCGAGCTCCCTTCCCTTTCCCCTTCCATTTGTCCTTCCACCGCCACCTAGAAGAGAGAGAGAGAGAGAGAGATAGAGAGAGAGAAGCGCGACGGCCTTCTCTACCCCCTTGCACCGGCGTGCGCATGGATGTGAAGGCGGCGCCCCCGCTAACCCCTTTGCCGGCATGCTCGAGCACCTCGAAGGTGAACGCGCCACCGTTAAACGGCTCGGTGGTGGTGCCCTTTCCCCCGAAGGGGTTTCTTCTTCGTCCGAACACCTCGGTTTGCCAATGCTCATCCGAATCGATAGGAATAGTGCGGCCTTGCGGCGATACTCTTTGTCGGCGAGATTTCTTTGCCCTTTTTCCTCTCTTTTTCTGTTAGGGTTAGGGTTTGATTTTCACCGAGATGAGTTGGGGTTTCCTTTGATTTTGATTTGTTGTGATTTCTTTCTACCAAAAAAAAACTAAGCCTAGCAGGCTCTGAAACCATTGATGGAACTTTCAGATCGGGTAGGGTAGATTAGATTGGTAGTTCTACCTTCTACTTGGCTCGATGAGCCCGATGCGTCGGACATGGTGGGCAATGGTGGTGGCGGTGCTTCCCGTCGCTGCTGAGAACCCTAGATCGGTAGGGAGTGTTGGTGGGGACCTGGCAACGCGATGAACCTCATGAAGCATGACGGTGGACCCCACCCTGGTTATATAGTGCAGTGCGATACGGGCCCGTCAACCATAGGTGGCCAGGCGCCCCCGATCAGGGCGCAGATTAAAGGCCCGTCGAGTCGTTGGGCTCGATCGGGAGAAGACCAACCTAACAGATCACAAGCGGATAGTCATGTGGAAGACTTTAGCATGCTAAGAAGGTGCTCGGCAGGCATGACCCATGCTTCAAACACATTTCCCAACTTTGAAAATCATGAGATTGCGAAGGTTGGTCCCGAAGGACCCAATGGGAGGAAGCACTGCCGGACATCAATTTTGAATGGGTTGGGCCTTTTGCTAGGTTGATGAGAAGGATTGCTATTTAGATTACCGTATTGTCGTTTTATAAAATCCTCCTTTGTAGTCCAGCTTTCAATGTTAAGGTGGTCATGGCAGGATATAAGCAAATAATTTTTTGAATGGTGCAAAGGGAGCATGTCAATATCATCACAAGTTATGCAAATGCCATGAACCACAAGTTTATCATCTATTCAGCATGCACAAATGAAAATAAATTTTATGGCATAGGCATGGTGTTGTAAATATACACTAGAGGCAATAATCAAGTTTTTATTATTCCATTTTCATGTTGAGTTTTAATTCTTGTTCCTACGCTTGAATACGGTGATTCAAAGGAAAACCTAATAATTACATGTGTGGAAATATAAACACCAAACAGATCCTGAGTGAGGCCTCTGGAATAGCTCCTGTATTGTTGATAGTTCTGTTTTCCTGACCATGGGCACTTTCATTACCTCATCCTTCACATTATTCCACTGGCCAATTAAAGCAGGAAATAATTTTCTTCTAAATGAGGAGACGTGATTAAGGGAATATGTTTATCAGGAATCCAGTCTTGATCCACACATATTTCAAAGAGCATAGGACATTTATCACACAAGGGAATGTTAAAAATGATGACGTATTTCCTTAATATAGCAACATTTCCTTTAATAATCACCGCTCGTCTACCAGCCAAACATAACTCTCTGCTTTCATAATGATTTTAGCG
>NC_041389.1:689869143-689873217 GCF_002162155.2 Triticum dicoccoides | reverse complement strand
CATTCACCTCCAGAGATGCCATAGTTGCATATTTAATATATTTGGCCTTAACCACATCATGTCAAATACCACTTTGCTTATCTAACTTCCACCACAATTTAACCAAAAGACTATATTATGTTTCCTCAAGTCTTTAACCCCCAGCCACCCTTTACATTTAGGATGGCACATCATGCTCCATTTCACCATATAGTAGCCTCTTTTTTTTAATTTCTATGCCAAAAGAATTTTATTTTGGCATTATCCTACCTCTTAATAAGGTGAGATATGAGATAAACATATAATAAGATTGATTGTAAGTCCCCCTATGGACAACAGAAACATATAATAAGATGAGATATGAGATAAAAGGACATTAAGATTGATTGTAAGTCCCCCTATGGACAACATATTTTCAGCCAGGCCTCATATTTGTCAATAATTCTGACATCCAGCAAGTTTCAATCAGATCCCTTGAGGTCACCATGGGTAACAGGCATGCCCAACAGTTTGATACTGAAGCACCCAATTTGACAATTAAACAACTCAACATACCGATGGATAGTGGACCATTTCCACACACAACTAACACCTTACCTTCGAGGAAATTGATTTTCCAAACCCAAGATAACCTCAGAAAGGTAAAGCAACAACTTAAGATTTAAGTCATATTTAGGATTATCCTCAAACACACAGAATAGTATCATAACCATATTGTGAAATAGATACACCATTAGGAATCAAATCGCTAACAATCACTTTTGTAGTCCATTTTCTTGAGCATGAGTAACTTTTCTAGTTAAACTGCCAACACCAATGTTCAAAAAGGAAAGGAGATAATGGGCACCCCCTTAGAGCTCTGAAAGTAAGGACCAATAGAATCATTCAATTTAACACACAGTGCCCCAACAATTTCCTAATCCAATCAACCCATTTTTACCAAAACCTCTCATGGCATGAGAGTCTAACAAAAAGTCCCAATTGACTTTACTGTACGCCTTCTCGAAGTTGAGTTTCAGTATAATACTAGGTTTACTTTTAACATAAGAATGACGCAAGAGTTCATGCAAGGTCATAATTCCATCCATAATATCACTACAGTAAAGGCATTCTGGTATATACTCAATAGACTGTTAACAAAAGGTTCCAGGAGAATAGTTAAGACTTCTGTAATAATCTTGTAAATCCATCTTAACAGGCAAATTAGTCAACACTCTACATTGTTGTGTCTGATTAGCATCAGATATCTTAGGGAGCAAAGTGATAACCCCGTAGTTCAAGCATTGTACATCAAAGACCCCTCGTCGGAGCAAGTAAAAAGCCTCATCATGTCAACATTAATCACCTCCCAACAACATTGAAGAAAATTTAGTGGGAATACTATCTGGCCTAGGTGCATGGTTAGGTTCATAGAAATTAAGGCATGTTTTACTTGAGTTTTAGAGAAAGGTCTAGTAAGATTAAAATTCTTTAACTCAGGGAGTTCCTCCTAGCTTTCCAAAAATTATAAAATAAGTTACATAAGTGTCAAGGACATGGACCACATAAAACTTTGTAAAAAGATGTAGCATTTTTAATAAGATCTTCAGTTCCCTCAATATTCACCTCCCCATTCTAAGAGGAAAAAATTAGTATTCCTCCTCCTTATACCATTCAAAATCCTATGAAAATAGTGAGTGTTTCAATCCCTTTTAAGTAACCAATTATCATGGGATTTCTATAACCAAGTTATCTCTTCCTCAACTAATAAATTCTATAATTCCAAACATATATCAACTTCTCTAGAGTATAGCTCGGCAGGCAACACATGAGTCTCCTCTAATTATTCTACACTAGCAGTTCCTCTTTTAGATAATTCTTCCTTTTTATAGACATCCAGAAGGAATTAGAGCCCCAACCTTTGTTTAACCTCTTTATCTTGATACTAATAATACCAATATGATAATTGTATTTTACAGGTTGCCACGAAAATTTGGGAACCAGGGGGAGAAATGGTTTGCTTTTGTGCTAGTTAAGGTCAAATATAAACTCCTCTTATGAGGGAGTAATCACAAGCTTCCTATCATCAATATTAAGCGACATGGGGCAATGATAAAAAAATTCCTCTTTTGTTGCAAAAATATCAGAAATTTCTCTAGCAAGCTTCCTTACAGAAGTAAGACGAAAAACATCTTCCCAGAAGTAAGACATTAAAATTCTATAAAATTTCTCAATTGTAGGATTTTTGTGATTATTCAACCCAAGTATACATCCCACCATCCAAATCAGCCTATCTAAGGCATAAAGTATTAGTTACATAATTGAAAACATCTCAGGAGTGAGATAGCTTGGTTTTCTTATTCTTCTCATCCACATGCCTAAAGATATTAAAAACTCCCCAACAATATAAGGAAAATCCATATCATTACAAAAATTAGCAAGCCCAGTTTTAAAAACTCAAGTTTATATTCCTCATGGGCAAAGCCATAAATCACTATAATCCCAAATGTATTTCTAAGTTTATTATCAAACATGATAAGTTGCAACACATACTTCCAGATTTACAGGAAACGACATCAAAAGTTTCCCGACTGACCCCACAATGCATACCACCAGATTTTCTAGCGGACAGAATCCAATTCCAACGAAAAAGGTGAATTTTAAGGAAAACCCATCTTTAATAGTTTCATATAATCTAGGAAAACCAAGTGATGCTAATGGATTAAGTCAAGTAAACATGTTGATATTTGTTTATTCCCCACCCCCTCTAAAATTCCATAAAAGGCCAATCATTTTTCCTCGTATGGGGTGTGTGAGTTTTTCTGCCAGTTCTACCCTAGGTCACAGGTTAGCACTTGCAACATTACTCACACTTTTCTTTACTACTAGTAGTATAGGTTTTAATTAACCATATTCACTCTTATTTCTATCTTTTTGGTTGATTTCAAAGTAGTAAAATTATCAACTTCTATTTCTTTTATTCACCAAGACAGTATTAAGAGGTGATCTATCTCTAGCTTCATTAGTAACCAAAAACACATTATCTTGTTGTCTCTCAAAATTATGACACTTATCAGCTAAATTTGCTTTAGATTTCTCGAGTTCCCTCACCACATTAATAACGGAAAATTCATTATCAGAAATTTCAACACCGCATCACAGTCAAAACACAATGGACCAAAAAATACAGTACAATTTGTATATTGATTGGTAACTCAACTCTCAAACTGGAGCATGCTATGCTGAGCTGACTAGATAAAGCCGATCGAGCCAAGCTTGGTAATACCAAGCTTCACTTGAGCCACAGAATTACATTAGCGACTTGAGCGATCGGGCTTTAACAGGCTTCCTCCACCTCTTCTTGAACGGGTTGTTCATCATCATAATGTCGCACATTTGTTTGCCATTGCAACCAAGTGCGTCGTCATTGCTGCTCTCCTTATCGTAGCTGATAATGTTGGCATTGCTCAAATTGAGCCTAGGCTTCTCGACATGTGTTGATGTCGGCACAGCCGGATGGTCGGTGACATTAGCTTGGCTTGCACTAAAATCAAATTGTGTTTGGGGGCATGCCTCATCTTTCTGTTGTTCAATGGGTAGTGGAGGTTCTTCCAGCACATTGCTACCACTGCTTGATCTACAATGCCTCTTGGAGCTGCGTGATGGGCCAAAGCCGTCGTAGTAGTAGAACGCTTCGCCCATGTCAACGACGGGCCTCTTCTTTTGTGGCTTCTTGCCGTCCCTCTTCTTGCATGTCCACACTCCCTTCTTCACTTTGATCCCCTTATTCGTCTTTGACTTGCTCTCATTCTTCTTCCCCTCCTTCATTTTCACAGCCATGTTGGTGGCCCCATCGATCATATCTACAGTCGTCTTCTCCTTGATGGAGCCGTTGGGCATGCTGATACTGGATGGGAAGAGCCAACCAGCTCGTCGTGTAGTTCTGAAGTAAGTCTTCTCGAAGCATTCCTCCACCTGAATGAGATGGTAATTTGGAAAATACTTGTCAAGGGATGAAAAGAGCTAGCACTAGTAGTATAATGAACTGAAATGGGTTAGGGGCATGGGGCAAGATCAGGATTTTCGATCCTAGGCAATAAATTCAATTACCGCCCA
>NC_041389.1:689748408-689868689 GCF_002162155.2 Triticum dicoccoides | reverse complement strand
CCCAATGCAAAAAATAATGTTTGAATACAAATGCTTAGTATATAGTCAAGTACCCCGTCCATCCGGAAATACTTGTCAGAGAAAGTATCTAGAAATGAATGTATTTTGCCAGCAAACATTAGCTAGGAGGATGCAATTTCTTTAGAAAATATGGCAATTTACGGGAAGAATGAAAAAAATGTGGCAAAAAAAGGCAGAATTTGCCATCTCCCACCACGTAAACTTGCCACACAAAAAATTTCGCTTGTCACCCCCTTCCCAGCTGACATTCACCAGATAACATATCCCATGTAGAAAAGCATGCCAACTAGTCCTCGTGTAGCAGTATCTGCGAATAGAGAATCAAACCCACACGAGAACTCTCCCCTCGAAGGGTTGTCAAGAAATATTCCATTACAATTGCAGATTATTTTGTTTAAACTCATGTTCAATACGTAGCTAAATCGAGGTAAAAGAATTTTGAATTCAAAATTTATTTTAAATTTCATTTGAAATAGATGAAATTTTTCTTGGTACTAAATAATTGCCCGTGCGTTGCAGTGGGAATATAATCATTCTAGTAGATTAGCTTGTGACTGCGCGTCTATTATTATATTGATGCGCTAATGTCTTAGCAAGTTTTTCTATGCAATCGCTATGATTTACACGCTATTTTATTGTTAAGCACTTACTTGGTCAGAATTTAATTGCTTACCAAATAAAATGTGTTTTTGATAAGTTAATAAACATGAGACAATTGATTTTATTTTAGGAAGAATGGATGGGAGAAAATTCAGAGATGAGAGAAAAAAATCAAAGAGGAGAAGAAAAGGGTGGGACATATATAAGAAAAGTTAGACTAAAGAGAGGAGAAATGAAAACCTTGAGCTTCTTTTTTTAACTAGTAGAGATACACAGTAACCGCGGTAACCAAGTAGTATCTCGCCGCCCCACAAGAAAACATCTCCATTCAGAATCTAAAACCTTGGGCAAGATCCATGGCCGACCATGCTGCCACTACCACGCCGGCGCGGCCACTGACCAGCCACATATTACAGCGAGATTGCGCGTGGTAACTACCCGACACGCCAGACCTTGACGCAGCACCATTTACTTGGTAACGCACGCGCGGAGGAGGGTAACCCTAGCGACGGCAGAGGAAAGCTAGGGGAAACACGCTGGCTGCTGCGCAGAAACAGGCGGCGGCGCGCAAATCTTAGACACACACACATACATCAATCACCAAGCAAGCAGCGGGAAGGCAGGAAGGTGAGATGGAGCGAGTGGGGCAAAATTACCTCGGGGTCCGAGAGGTCGAGCTCGGCCATGAGTTCCCACGGCGACCTGCTGAGCTCGCAGCAAGGCTGCCCGCAGGAGGAGGCCTCGGGCGCCACCAACCCGGCGCCGGATTCGTGGGCTTGGTCCGTCGCCGGCGGCGACGGCGGCGGCGGGAACAGCTCGAATCGAGGCCGGTCAGAGGGGGCCGGGGCGGGGGCGAAGGCAGCGGCTGCGCCGCCCAGCAGGCGGGAGGCGGACCTGCGGATCCGCATGGCAGCCGGGGGCGAGGCGGAGCGGATGTTGGGATCTGCGGAAGTACCTAGCAACTGAAGGTAGGGTTTGAGATTTGTCGAAGCAGCCCGCAGCCCGCAGGAGGAAAGAACGAAGGCTGCCAGGGTGGAGTTTTGTGGGCCACGCTGGTCAGTGACGGTGAACACGTGTACTGAGCTGACGGAGACTTGTGACTGAGCATGCCTAAGCGATGGATATGCTGGTTCGCTAACTCTCTTTTTTTCTGACAATATACTCACTGTGGCGCCTGATTCTGAAAATATACTGGAGCAACTTTTCTTTCTTGAGATTAAAATACACTAACTTGCAAGGTACTCTAGTGCACCACTTGGGCATTTTTGTTATCGAATACCACCACTTGCATTCTGTGGTGAGACCAGAAGACCCTACCTCCGGGTCGCTCTCGCTCACTCACGCAGCGGCACCGCTGCCAGTCCGCCATCCAAAAGCCTTCGCTTCACCGTCCAAACCCCCCACATCGTTGTTGGAGAAGGCCAATCCATGATAGACTACAACGACACGGCGTCTCTTCCAGTACCCTTCCCTCACACGCTTCTCCACTAGGCACTCATAGTCCCTTCCTTGGCCATCTAGACCCCCTACTATTGTTGCTCGTCGCCAGCTTATCTCAGATTTGGTCCTCTCTTTGCTGACTCGATGGTCAGTCTCGGACAACGGACGACGCCTTCAAGATGTTGTGTCCGATATCGGTCCGCGGTCCGGCCCCTGTTAATTACCTCCTAATGTTGATGACCCCGTCCATTCGTGGTAGTCTGGTTGCCCGGGGTGCGCCATGTGTTTTGTGTCCACCCCTTGCCGGCACTGAGGTCCCCTAGGGCTGATACCTCGTCTCGCACTCAGGCCTCTAACTGGTGTCTCATTACGGCCAACTGCATCCTGGTCAGTACTGCAACTAGTGTGTGGATGTAGCGACCATCCAACGATGCTCTCCTCCCTCCTCTGTTGTTGAAGAACCCTCTAGGTCTCGGGTGGTTAGTGCAGAGGCTCATGATGCAAACTGTCCGGTTGGGTTTTGTGGGTGTATGCTCCTGGAGAAATCCCTACTCTTGTTTCATGCGTGAGCGAGCCATGGTGGCGATGTTGTGCATCTCAAATCCCTCCGAAGGCAAATGTTGACTTGCATTGCATTGACTTTTGTGTTCTCTGTGCGATCTCGGTTGATCTTTGCGCCTCGACGACACGAGATGGCAACCCCACCTTGAGTTGTTCACGTTATCCTCGTGGCGGAGCTTCCCGGATAGGTTTGTATCAGTCGGTGGGTCTCACGCTTGCATTGCTCCAATATCACGCTCTTGTGGAGGAGCTTGCAGTCATGCCATTGTCACTCGGTTTTTTTTTCTTTTTCTCTTGTGTCACACCGCGGGGTTACCAAGATGCACGCGGGTGTTCTCGGCAACCGGCAACATCTTTGTATTGTGATGTTGTCTGATGGTGCCCTGCACGTTCATGTGCCCTTGTGGTGATGATCTTTGTGTACGTCGGCTAGGCACTAACTTGTCTTGGGCAGCCATTTCTCTGTTGTTCCTTTTTTGCATTTACTACTTGTGTGGTTTTCGACCCAGATTTCCTCATAAATGGTGTCACTCTATTTAGATTTTTTATTCAATTCCCCCTTATAAACTGCATCAATATCTTTTCAAAATGATATAACACTGAGCTGGAAGCATCCCCCCATTGGCAGTATAAAAAGAACTCTAACACGGTACTCAGAATCAACTAATTCATGAACGGTCCTAACAAGGGATTTTACTTCAGATCCTAACAACGGTATGCGAGACTGTACATGGATTTGTAGCCGGGGGAATTTCATGTCAAGTCATCGAGGGAGTTTGAAACACAAAAACAAGGACACTGGATATATCCAGGTGTAGGTCCGCAATGCAAGTAAAAAGCCCTTCTTCATGCCATGCTCTTTTCTTGTATATATGTAGAGAACTAGAGATACCATGATTACAAAGTTGGGAGTACCTGCAAGCTAGGGAAACTCAGTGAGATGATGGTAGTGATTACGATGGGAAGCTTTGTAATTTCTACGTGGTGTAGGCTAAAGTAGGTTGGGTGGGGAGAGACCCCTTCTAAGGTAGGTCTTGGTTGCCTTATATTGAGGTTGGAGAGGAGGCTTCCTTGGGTGTCCTTCCTGGATTCAGCTTCCTCCTTCTACTCCAAAGTGATTAATCCATTTTGATGTCTTGTCCTTGGGCTTTGGGGGGCCAATAGATCGGTAATGAGGGCCAGGTCTCATGTGATTTGACTTATCGTCGATAAGCACTGACCAATATTTGTAATGGAGCTCAATCCACGAGTAAGGTTGATGTGGATACGTGTGGACTTCATCTTGTTCCTCAGTGGGATGATGAGTTCATTTCTCCTCGGAGTCTCGTGGTCTTGTAGTCGAGCTTCACAAGTTTGTCAGATCTAGATGTCCTCGAGTGGTTGTGCAATATGTCGTTTGATGTATATTCTTGGCGTGTAGCCGTGTAGCTGAACTTCATCTTTGTCGGGCGACGGGTCGTCAGGTGTTGCGTTTGGTTGGGATATTGAACTTGATGTAGGGCAGATGATGTATCGTTGCATGATGATAGTTGGTCGGTGGATATAGAACTTAGTTTTCGGATAGACGCACTATTGGATGACGATAGTAGCCTGACAGATGTTGAGCTTGCTTCATTATATGGTGCTTCTTATTTCTCGTAGATGTGAGGTTGATCTTGGTTCCGGCCGCTTACTTGGGTCTTTGTTCTCTTGAATGGTTGAGATTTATCCTTAAGCCCACATGTCGCTGTGATATGCCTTGATGTGCTGAACCATCGTTAATTACCGATGGTGATGAAAACTATGGATGAGTAGGCCTCTCGGCGTTGCTCGAGTGCCAAAGCCGCGATATATGTCCCGTAGGAATGATGGCCGCTGATGTCTAATGTCCTTGGTTTCATCTTCGCGAGATAAACGATATTTGTTTCTGGTGTCTGTTCGCGTGTCCATATATAAATTTATCACTATTGGGGACAGTGGTGCCTATTCTTGTCATTGGAAGCTACATTGCTCTTTTCAACTATTGGGAGTCGTAGTGCTTGATATTTACTGTTGGGGTCTTGGGGAATGTAATGCTAGGTTTTCGTCACTGGGAGTAGGGGTGGGCACTTTTGAACCGAAAACCGAAAAACCGAACCGAACGAACCATATTAACCGATTTATCTATTTATTCTGTGATTCGATTTTTTATTCGGTGGGAAATTTTAAAATTGTTCGGTGTTTGGTTTTTGTTCGGTTTCCAGTGCCCAAAAACCAAATACACCGAAAAAACCGATATGTACGATACCCATGCAATACCTTGTTTTTAAAAGTTCAGCAGGGGCGCGTTCTCTGGCAAATACTTGTTGGTTGTGGCAGACGTCACGCCGCTAGATGAGTTTCTAATCTCACAATCTAACTAGTACTCTTATGTAACGTCATATTAGCATGGCTAACTGAATCTGTTTAGATTATTCTACTATTGTTTGCATGCAACATAGTCAATGGCCGCATTCTTCTAGCAAGTACTTATTAAGATTTCTATCCATGCAATATCGCGTAGGAGTATGTATGCATGCCCGGCGCTTGCTTATGGAAGTAACTAGCAATTAGTGTATCAATTAGTGCATGAGTTGCTTAGTTTACACGCATCACACATATTCTTCCGTACATAATACATGTAACGCCCCATGTGATTTTACATTTAGTTATGTTCACTAGTTTGCTTGACTGAATAAAGCATTGACTGATGTTAAGGTTGCTAGCTCTTGTGATATATACTGATGAGTGCATGTATTTTGGTTTTTCGGTTAACCTAATAAACCGAACCGATATATTATGGTTAATATGGTTCGGTTTCTAAATATTGTGTGATTAATTCGGTTTCCATTTCTTCAAAACCGAAATTATAAAACACCGAATAAACTGAGCCGTATTAACCATATAAACCGAATGCCCAGCCCTAACTGGGAGCAGCAAATCCTATTTCTACCGTCGGAAGTCGTAGTGCTCCAGTCTTACTGTTGGAAGCCATAATGCTTGAATCTTGCTGTTGGTGGTTTAATGACAATTTTCTTTCGAAGAACGAGCAGAAATTCTGACGCCAGGGTTAGAAAAAACTGATCTACCTCCATCGACAGACAGTGTCACCGTTGGGACTTGTTCCTCTGGGGGGTGAAGAAGATCAGAGCATATATGCAGGCAATAATCTGTATGTATATAGTACCATATTGAGGTACGCATGGGTTGACTGAATTAGGGGCGCGCAACCGCAGCAAAACAATGGCTGCTGCATCTCATCCATCACCATGATAAGACATCATTCTAAGAAACCAGTTTATGCAGTTCTAACGTCAGCTAGCACTGCGCTGACAGTTAAAACAGTACACCAAAAAAAATTCAGACAGTTTGTACATTGTACGGTAACTCAGCACCAAAACTGGAGCAGACTAAGCTGAGCAAACTATAAAAAACCGCCGATGAAGCCACACTAGGTAATCCGAAGCCACCGATCAAAGACTCAGGCACTACAACATTAGTGACTTGAGAGACCGGGCTTTCACAGGCTTTCTCCACCTCTTCTTCAACGGGCTCTTCCTCTTGGTGATGTCGCGGGGTTGTTCGCCATTGCAGCCAAGCGTGTCGTCGTCGCTGCTCTTTTCATCCCAGCCCGTGATCCTAGCGGTGCCATTGTTGCGCGTAGGCTCGTCGACCACACTTACTGATACTGGCGCTGCTTGATGATCTGAGTCATCAGCTTGTGAATGACCTGCACTACAATTAAGTTGCATTTCGGACGGTGCCTCCTCTTTCGGTGGTTCCGCAGGCAGTGGAGGTTCCGGCACGTCACCATCACTGCTGATCCTAGCAGTGCCATCGTTGAGAGTAGGCTCGTCGGCGACATGTGCCGATGGTGGGAGCACCGCCTGATGGTCTGATTTGTTCGCTTGTGCCTGGTCTGCATCAAAATTAAGTTTCTATTTCAGATGGTGCCTCCTCCTTCAGTGGTTCAGCAAGCAGTGGAGGTTCGGGCACGCTGTCGCTGCTTGGCGTGCGGCGCCTCTTGGTGCCGGGGCCGAACCCGGCATAGTAGTAGAACTCCTCGCCGACGTTGACCGGGGCTCTCTTCCCATGTGGCTTCTCACTGCCAGGTAGCTTCAGCTTATGATCCGAGTGGTACGAGCAGTAGGAATTGGGCTCTCTCGTGAGCCGCCGGCAGAACCAACCCTTGCCGTCGTTCTTCCTGCACGTCCAGACTCCTTTCTTCAGTTTCACCCCCTTATTTTTCTTCAGCTTGCTCCCATTCTTCTCTCTCGCCATCTTTTTTGCAGCAATAATGTGCAGTTCAACCCCCTCGGACATGTCCTCCTGCTCCTGGTCCTCCTTGATAGAGCCGAATGCAGGCATGCTGGGTAGGAATAGCCAGCTAGATCGCCAGGTGACACTGACGAAGTGAGTCTCCTCGAACAGCTTCTCCACCTGAAGAACGCAAATTTAGAAAATACAGGTAACATAGGAAAAGAGCGACCAAGATATGCCGAACTGAAATGGGGTCGGCGCGATTCCTGCCCTATCCGCCTTCGCCACCACCGGCCGGCCACTAACACTCCCCCGAGGGAGCTAACCGACGCAGCCTATGTGGCTAGTCGCCGGAGGAACGGAACCCTAGGGATGTGCTCCAGACCGAGCGGCAATCGCCGTGGGGCAAAAGAGAGCTAGGCAGGGAGGCGGATATGCTAGCTGCTAAAGAAACAATCGCCTGCTAGGCTGCGGCCACGCAGGAGAGCACGGAGCGTGCGAGAAGCGACGGGGTGGGGTGGTGACGAGATTACCTGGGGATCCGAGAGGTCGAGCTGGTCCATGAGGTCCCACGGAGACTGGCTGAGCTCGCAGCAGGGCTCCCCGGAGGAGGAGGCGTCGGGCGCCACTAAGCCGGGCCGGGATTCGTCGGCTGGGGCCGGCGGCGCAGGCGCGGGCAGCTCGAATCGCGGCGGCTCAGCGGAAGAGCAGCTGATGAGGGGTGCGGCTGCGGCGGCTCAGCGGAAGAGCAGCTGATGAGGGAGGCGCACCTGCGGATCCGCATGGCGGCCGGTGGCCGGGGTGGAGCGACGGGAGCTAGAGATCTGGAGAGCTTGCTCGCCAGCTAGGGTTTGGGATTTGGGTGGGAGGCAGCGAGCAGGAAGGGAAGGTGGATGGATGTCGAGCGGTCGAGCCAGACGAGGCAGCACGGAACGAAGCAAGTGTGATGTTGGCGAGGGCCCACTTGCCAGAGGAGGCGCCCGTTGTTTTTGGAGAGAGTAGCCGGTGGACACGTGAGACCGGAACGTCGGGCATTTCCACGCACACTCTAAATCGCCCGCAACTGGACCAAGCTTGTCGGGACCCGATTTGTCATCAAACATGTTTTACCCCGTAGGTCCATGGAACGGCTCGAACTGTCCATTTTCTCACAAACCAAAGGGAATTTGCGTGTGTCTGAACCGCTGCCACGCATACATCCGCAACCTCGGTCCCATCCAAAAACCCTCCCGTCCGAAAAATCCTCTTCGCGTGAAGTGGTTGCCACACATTCATATCGGTCAGAGTTGCTCCAGAGCAGACGTGACTCTGCCGCATTGATGATTGTAAGAGTGACGCGGCCTAACGAGCGGGCGACGCTGTTTCAATGCAGACACGGCGACCGAAAAACCTACTATAGTCGTTGCACCACATTGAAGCCAACTTCCCATCCTTTCGTGTAGTCGCTGCACCTATTTAAGTTGTGCTCTGGCGCCGTCCACATCCCAGCTCTCTGAACTCTTCTTCGCTCCCAGCCACCTCTTCGGTTCCGATTACCGATCCACCACGCCCAAGTCGTGGTTCTTCGCGCCCGCATGTGGCGGCGGCTCTGGATCTTGGCGCCGCCCTCGTCGATCTCCGGGGCTCTCGAGCTCCACAGTCGTCGGCTCCCCCGACAAGGAGATTATCATCTCCTCTTTGCTCCCCACCACCGATGCACAATACCCAAGTCATGGTTCTTCGTGCCCGCACATGGTGGCGGCTCTGGATCTTGCGGCTGCCATCATCGATCTCCGGTGCTCTCGAGCTCCACCTTAGTCAGCTCCTCCGACATCGAGGAGGACCAGGTGCCACCACAACAGTCGTGCCTCCTCTCGGAGGCCACGGTCACAGACGACAAGTTCTTGCAGCAGATTCAGCTGCTGACGGAGCGGTTGCTCCAGCCCGTGGTCCGGCGTCCTCACCAGTACACGTGAAAGACGTGCCGCCCTCGCCGTGCTACCGCGTGAAGCACGAGCCGACAACACCACCTCTCTGCTGGGTGAAGGCGGAGCCGCAATCCCCGCTGCCCGGAACCGAAGCGTCCAAATCGGACACCGTGTGAAGGACAAGTTGTCGTCGTCATGACACAACCGCTTCAACCAGTGATCATGAAGGCGTGCGGCCACCTCCTCCACTACCTCGCTGGCCCTGGCGGCCGCACCTCGTCGTCATGGGCCATCGTATTGGCCGAGGATAGGGCGTCGAGGCAGGCGGTGCGCTAGGATCTATGCACTGCTCCGCATTTGCCAAATCAGAGGACCCCGACCTCACGGAGGCCTGCGCTCACGACCGGTCGCTTACAACCAACGAGAAGGCCGCGCGGCATGTCTGCCGCCGAAGGGGCAAGGCAGTAGCCAAGCTACCGCGATCGAGACACTGGCTGCAACGGCCCTCCGCATGGTGTAGGAGGAAGCAAAGAAGCTCCTCCGTGAGGGCCAGGCAACGGCCGACAGGGTTGCTGCTCCCCCCATGCCGTTTCGCAGCCCGAAGGACTACTCCGACGATGAAAACGACGACACATATAGCGACGGCAGTACATGTAGCCAGGGCGGCCACGTGTACGAGGTCACTGTTTGCTAAAAGTTAGTCTAGTTTATTTTAGTTTTTAGTTAAACAAACGAGTTATCGTCCGTTTTATGCAAATTATCTCTGAACTTTAGTGAAGTCGATCGTGTTTGATAATATTCGGCCTGTTTGTTCAAATTTGTTTTGGAATGAATGCGGGCATAGTTGGATGGTCGGCTTTTGCATCACTGTCCGCGGACAAATAGTGTCTCCATTTTGGGGGGCAGCATTGGAGATTCCCTTACATCCACGCGCTTGGGGGGAGAAACAACCCTGGCATTTTCTTTTGGGGGAACAAGCCTAGTATACAAGTTTGACATATATTTTGATCTTTCAGCCCGTGGTGAATCAATAATTTTCCGTTATCACTTTGGAGTTAATTCCACCATTGGTACATGAATTTTTCCTCAATGCTCGACAAGTTCTTGTACCAATGGTGCAATTAACTCAATTTCTGAGTCCAAATTATGTTGGTTAGTTTGCAAAAATGAGTTTTAAATGTTATTTCGTCACAAATGGCTCACTTCGTTTGGGGTAACTTGGGTGGCGTGCACAAATATCACTTGGCTCAGTGGGTCCTTGTGGCCAAGAAGAAGGTTTTTGGAGGTTTAGATCTCCCTAATCTGAAAGAGTTAAATTTGGATTTTCTGGCTTCTGCTTGCTCTCTCATAAGAGTTCTTGGGTAACCCTCAAGTGTAAGGGTAAAGTTATCTAGCAATAAATATTTCCCTCGATTTGAAAACCGAGGTTTATCGAACTGGAAGGAGTTCTTCCAGCAAACAAAGTCATTGGTACTTGCACACAAAATAAGCTTGTCCCAGCACGTCAAGAAGGTTGTCAAGCTTCTTGTGTTGCTAGTTACAACATTAAATTGCACGATATAGTAAGAATTGATAGATAGATAAATTAAAACAACCGGTACAAAAAAGAATAATATTTTTTTCAAGTTTTCAATAATGGAGGATAGATATAGTGGGGCATAGGTTCACTAGTGGCATCTCTCATAAGCATAACATTGTAGTGTGGTGAACAAATTATGGTTGGGCAGCGATTAAATTGCAACATTTATATTTATGACTATTGTCATTCATGGAATAATATCTTATAGTCATTACGCGTGTGATATGTAGACCGTTATCCAACTATATCTACAACTAATAATACTCCACCCCAAGACCGCTATCCAGCATGTTGATACGTCTCTGTCGTATCTATAATTTTTGATTATTTTATGCCAATATTCTACAACTTTCATATACTTCTTTTAACATTTATATTACTTTTGGGACTAACATATTGATGTAGTATCTAGTGCCAGTTCCTATTACTTGCATGTTTTTTGTTTCGCAGAAAGTCCATATCAAACGAAGTCCAAATGAAATAAAATTTTGTGGAGAATTATTTTGGAATACATGTGACTTTTGTGAGGTGGAATCAACGCAAATGGAGGCCCATGGCCTTCACGAACCACCAGGACACCACCTCCGCCTGGCAGCATGGTGGTGCCTCATGGGCACCTCGTAGTTCAGCTGGGGTCCTTTGGCCACAAGGAAGCTTGTATCGAGAAAAAATCGTGTTAAATTTTCAACCCAATCGGAGTTACGGACCTCCGGGAATATAAGAAATGGTTTTTTCGGCCAGAAAACAGGAACACGAAACAGAAGAGAAACAGAGTTATAGATCCAATCTCGGAGGGGCCATGGACCAGAGGGGAAACTCTCCTCCCATCTATGGGGAGACCAAGGAAGAAGAAGAAGGAGGGGGGGGGCTCTCACCCCCTCTCACCCGGTGGCGCCAGAACGCCGTAGGGGTAACCATCATGACGGTGAACTACACCAACAACTTCGTCGCTGTCACCAAAAACTCTCCCACACAGTATGCAGCGGTGTAACACCTCTTCTCCTTGCTGTAATTTCTACCTAAACATGGTGCTTAATGCTACTCCCACTGTAAAGAAATATAAGAGCGCTTAGTTACTAAAGTAGTGATCTAAACGCTCTTATATTTTTTTACGGAGGGCATACATATTATTATTCAATAATATATTGCCATCCTATGATGTTTGAGTTGATTCGTTTTGTCCTATGGGTTGATCCATGATCGTGATTGGTTAGAGTTGTATGTTTTATTTTGGTGTTGTCCTATGGTGCCTTCCGTGTGGGATTATCGCTGTAGGATGTTGCAATACATTCATAATTTGCTAGGGTGGCTAGAATGACAAAAACTTACACACGAGCAAGGGGGTTGTTGCGTATGGAGTAAAGAGGACTTGTTACTTAATGATATATGGTTGGGTTTTACCTTAATGATCTTTACTAGTTGCAGATACTTGTTAGAGTTCCAACCATAAGTGTATATGATCCAAGTACGGAAAGTATGTTAGCTCATACCTCTCCCTAATATAAAATTGCAATAATGATTACCGGTCTAGTTATTGATTGTCTAGGGACAAATCTTTCTCTTTATGTGACAAAAAGCTCTCTACTAAAATTAACTCTATTTTTCTTTATCTAAACAGCCCTTAACTTTTATTTATGTGTTCTTTATTGTCTTCCAAACCCATCCCTTTACACCTACAAAGTACTTTGATTTTTGTACTTGTTCTAGGTAAAGCGAACGGTAAATGTTCAGATACGTCCATTTTGCATCATGTTTCCCTACTGTTATTTATAATGTTTTTATGCATAATAATTCTTCATGGAGTAATTCTAATGCGTTTACTCTCATAATATGCAAGGTTTACACAAAGAGGGAGAACACCGGCGGCTAGGATTCTGGACCTGAAAAAGCTATGCCATAGATACCTATTATGCACATCTCCAAATGAGCTGAAATTTTACGGAGAATTATTTTTGAAATATATAGTAAATATTGGAGCAAATAACTACCAAAGGGGGTTGTCTGGTGCCCACAAGACACCAGGGAACGCCAGGCGCGCCCTGGTGGGTGATGGGCCGCCCAGCCCACCTCCGGTACGCATCTTATGGTATATAAGGTCTTTTGACCTAGAAAAAATAAGGAGAGGACTTCAGGACGGAGCGCCGCTATCTCGAGGCGGGACTTGGATAGGAGCACTTTTGCCCTATGGTAGAGCGATTTCACTGGGGGAACTTCCCTCCCCGAGGGGGAAATCAAAGCCATCGTCATCACCAACAACCCTCAAGTATAGGGGATCTATTGTAGCCTTTCTCGATAAGTAAGAGTATCGAACACAACAAGGAGCTAAAGGTAGAATTTATATTCCCTTCAAGTTCTATCGACCACCGGTACAACTCTACGCACGCTTAACGTTTGCTTTACCTAGAACAAGTACGAAACTAGAAGTACTTTGTAGGTGTAAAGGGTTAAGTTTGCGAGATAATAAAGAACACACAAATAAAAGCTAGGGGTTGTTTAGATAAAGAAAGAATTATGTTAGTTTTAGTATAAATCTTTTTTCACAAGAAAGTTATTTGTCCCTAGGCAATCGGTAACTAGACCGGTAATCACTATTGGAATTTTATATGAGGAGAGGCATAAGCTAACATACTTTCTCTACTTGGATCATATGCACTTATGATTGGAACTCTAGCAAGCATCCGCAACTACTAAAGATCATTAAGGTAAAACCCAACCATAGCATTATAAGGTATCAAGTCCTCTTTACTCCCATACGCAACAACCCACTTACTCGGGTATGTGCTTCTGTCACTCACGCCACCCACCATAAGCGAATCATGAACATATTGCAACACCCTACGGCTGGGATCCCTCACGCTTACGCGACATGGAGAGGACCATAGGACAACACCAAAATAAAACATGCAACTCAAACCAAACACGATCATCAATCAACCCATAGGACAAAATAGATGTACTCAAACATCATAGGATAGCCACATATCATTGGATAATGATATATAGCATTGAGCACCATGTTTAAGTAGAGATTGTTACACCACTGCATAGAGGGGAGAGAGTTGGTGATGACGGCGGCGAAGTTGTTGGTGTAGATCTGTAACATCCCAAATTTTCAATTTGGAATGTTCTACATAGATCATCATTGCATATCATATTTTATTGCATTTTGGCTTGATCCTAGAAATTCTACGCAACTCAAGGACACATGGAGAGAGTTGGGGATTTCATTATTTTCATATTTGAGTTTTGTCAAATTTTGAAAATAGGATCATTTGATTTTAATTATTTTGTCTTCAATTATTTCTATTAAAAAATATGTGAGAGGGAATAAAATGACTTTCCCAAAATAAAGAAATATTTAGGATTTAATAATAAAATCAAATAAGATTTTATTTCGGAGGTTTATTGCTATTTTATTTGAATTAGAAAAAATGCGCGTTTTTCAAAATTGCATTTAGGCCCCAAATAAATGTTCATCTTGTCCGGCTTGATTTTAGAAGTCGGGGAAAATTTATTCGGGATTTTTGGAGTCCGTTTTGTATTTCTTTTATTTGATTTTTTATGCGTAATTATTTAAAAAAAACGCGAACCGACCTCAGGCCGTATCCGGCCAGGACTCCCCTGGCCTGCCCCCTTTATATAGCGCCCGAGCCCACCCCAGCCCACCCCAAACCCTAGCCCCGCTGCCGTAGCCGCCCCAGCCGCCGCCGCCGCCGCCGGCGCCACCGCCCCGCCGGACCCCGCCGGACCTCACCGCCGACCGCCGCCGCCCCGCCGGAGTTCGCCACCACCAGACGTAGTCGTCGGATCCTCCGTCGGTCTTTGCTGGTTAACCGCCCGTTTTTTTTTATAAAAACCATAGTTTTTTTACTAGATCGGTTTATTTTTTCGGTTTAGTTTATTTAGCGGACGTTCGTCCCTACGTTCGTTTTAACAAACGGTTTTCGTCGTTCAGCCGCAGACAGCGAACGTTCGTTCGTTAGCCTGTTTGTCCATTTTTCTTTTTCTGGGAATTTCCGTGATTATTTCTGATCCGATTTTCGTTTTAGTATAACTTTTCACTCGTTTATCGGAATCAGGTGATTCAAGAGCCTAGAGTTTCGTCTCGAATGTTGGGAAACGTAGTAATTTCAAAATTTTCCTACGCACACGCAAGATCATGGTGATGGCATAGCAACTAGAGGGGAGAGTTTTCGTCCACGTACCCTCGTAGACCGTAAGCGGAAGCGTTATGACAACGCGGTTGATGTAGTCGTACGTCTTCACGATCCGACTGATCCAAGCACCGAACGTACGGCACCTCCGAGTTCAGCACACGTTCAGCTCGATGACGATCTCCGGCCTCCGATCCAGCCGAGCTCCGGAGATGAGTTCCGTCAGCACGACGGTGTGGTGACGATGTTGATGTTCTACCGGCGCAGGGCTTCGCCTAAACTCCGCGACGATATGACCGAGGTGGAATATGGTGGAGGGGGGCACCGCACACGGCTAAGGAACGATCCGTAGATCAACTTGTGTGTCTATGGGGTGCCCCCAGCCCCCGTATATAAAGGAGGGAGGGGGGAGGCCGGCCGGCCCTTGGGGCGCGCCAAGGAGGGGGGAGTCCTCCTCCTAGTGGGAGTAGGACTCCCCTTTCCTAGTCCAACTAGGAAGGAGGAAGGGGGAAGGAAAGAGAGGGAGAGGGAGAGGGAAAGAGGGGCCGCGCCCCCCTCCCCTAGTCCAATTCGGACTCCCCATGGGAGGGGGCGCGCCACCTCCTAGGCTGCTGCCCTCTCTCTCCCCTCAGGCCCACTAAGGCCCAATACTTCCCCGGGGGGTTCCGATAACCCCTCCGGCACTCCGGTTTTCTCCGAAATCACCCGGAACACTTCCGGTGTCCGAATATAGTCGTCCAATATATCAATCTTTATGTCTCGACCATTTCGAGAATCCTCGTCATGTCTGTGATCACATCCGGGACTCCGAGCAAACTTCGGTACATCAAAACTTATAAACTCATAATAAAACTATCATCGTAAGGTTAAGCGTGCGGACCCTACGGGTTCAAGACCTATGTAGACATGACCTAGAACCATTCTCGGTCAATAACCAATAGCGGAACCTGGATGCCCATATTGGTTCCTACATATTCTACGAAGATCTTTATCGGTCAAATCGCATAACAACATATGTTGTTCCCTTTTGTCATCGGTATGTTACTTGCCCGAGATTTGATCGTCAGTATCCAATACCTAGTTCAATCTCGTTATCGGCAAGTCTCTTTACTCGTTCTGTAACACATCATCTTATAACTAACTCATTAGTTACAATGCTTGCAAGGCTTAGGTGATGAGTATTACCGAGAGGGCCCAGAGATACCTCTCCGACAATCGGAGTGACAAAACCTAATCTCGAATTATGCCAACCCGACATGTACGTTCGGAAACACCTGTAGAGCACCTTTATAATCACCCAGTTACGTTGTGACGTTTGGTAGCACACAAAGTGCTCTTCCGGTAAACGTGAGTTGCACAATCTCATAGTTGCAGGAACTTTGTATACGTCATGAAGAAAGCAATAGCAACATACTAAACGATCAAGTGCTAGGCTAACGGAATGGGTCATGTCAATCACATCATTCTCCTAATGATGTGATCCCATTAATCAAATGACAACACATGTCTATGGTTAGGAAACATAACCATCTTTGATTAATGAGCTAGTCAAGTAGAGGCATACTAGTGACTATATGTTTGTCTATGTATTCACACATGTATCATGTTTCCGGTTAATACAATTCTAGCATGAATAATAAACTTTTATCATGATATGAGGAAATAAATAATAACTTTATTATTGCCTCTAGGGCATATTTCCTTCAGTCTCCCACTTGCACTAGAGTCAATAATCTAGATTACATAGTAATGATTCTAACACCCATGGAGGCTTGGTGCTGATCATGTTTTGCTCGTGAGAGGGGCTTAGTCAACGGGTCTGCAACATTTAGATCTGTATGTATCTTGCAAATCTCTATGTCTCCCACTTGGACTTGGTCCCGAATGGAATTGAAGCGTCTCTTGATGTGCTTGGTCCTCTTGTGAAATCTGGATTCCTTTGCCAAGGCATTTGCACCAGTATTGTCACAGAAGATCTTCATTGGTCCCGATGCACTAGGTATGACACCTAGATCGGAAATGAACTCCTTCATCCAGACTCCTTCATTTGCTGCTTCCGAAGCAGCTATGTACTCCGCTTCACATGTAGATCCCGCTACGATGCTTTGTTTAGAACTGCACCAACTTACAGCTCCACCGTTTAATTAAAATACGTATCCGGTTTGCGATTTAGAATCGTCCGGATCAGTGTCAAAGCTTGCATCGACGTAACCATTTATGACTAGCTCTTTGTCACCTCCATATACGAGAAACATATCCTTAGTCCTTTTCAGGTATTTCAGGATGTTCTTGACCGCTGTCCAGTGATCCACTCCTGGATTACTTTGGTACCTTCCTGCCAAGCTTATTGCTAAGCATACGTCAGGTCTGGTACACAGCATTGCATACATGATAGAGCCTATGGCTGAAGCATAGGGAACATTTTTCATTTTCTCTCTATCTTCTGCTGTGGTCGGGCATTGAGTTTGACTCAACTTCACACCTTGTAGCACAGGCAAGAATCCTTTCTTTGCCTGATCCATTTTGAACTTTTTCAAAATTTTGTCAAGGTATGTGCTTCGTGAAAGTCCTATTAAGCGTCTTGATCTATCTCTATAGATCTTGATGCCCAATATGTAAGCAGCTTCACCGAGGTCTTTCATTGAAAAACTTTTATTCAAGTATCCTTTTATGCTATCCAGAAATTCTATATCATTTCCAATTAATAATATGTCATCTACATATAAAATTAGAAATGCTACAGAGCTCCCACTCACTTTCTTGTAAATACAGGCTTCTCCAAAAGTCTGTATAAAACCATATGCTTTGATCACACTATCAAAGCGTTTATTCCAACTCCGAGATGCTTGCACCAGTCCATAAATGGAACGCTGGAGCTTGCACACTTTGTCAGCACCTTTTGGATCAACAAAACCTTCCGGCTGCATCATATACAACTCTTCTTCTAGAAATCCATTCAAGAATGCAGTCTTGACATCTATTTGCCAAATTTCATAATCATGAAATGCAGCGATAGCTAACATGATTCGGACGGACTTAAGCATCGCTACGGGTGAGAAAGTCTCATCGTAGTCAACCCCTTGAACTTGTCGAAAACCTTTTGCAACAAGTCGAGCTTTATAGACAGTTATATTACCATCAGCGTCAGTCTTCTTCTTAAAGATCCATTTATTCTCAATGGCTTGCCGATCATCGGGCAAGTCAACCAAAGTCCATAGTTTGTTTTCATACATGGATCCCATCTCAGATTTCATGGCTTCTAGCCATTTTGCGGAATCTGGGCTCATCATCGCTTCCTCATAGTTCGTAGGTTCATCATGGTCAAGTAACATGACTTCCAGAATAGGATTACCGTACCACTCTGGTGCGGATCTTACTCTGGTGGACCTACGAGGTTCAGTAGAAACTTGATCTGAAGTTTCATGATCATTATCATTAGCTTCCTCACTAATTGGTGTAGTTGTCACAGGAACCGGTTCTCGTGATGAACTACTTTCCAATAAGGGAGTAGATACAGTTATCTCATCAAGTTCTACTTTCCTCTCAATCACTTCTTTCGAGAGAAACTCCTTCTCTAGAAAGGATCCATTCTTAGCAACGAATGTCTTGCCTTCGGATCTGTGATAGAAGGTGTACCCAATAGTTTCTTTTTGGGTATCCTATGAAGACACATTTCTCCGATTTGGATTCGAGCTTATCTGGTTGAAGTTTCTTCACATAAGCATCGCAGCCCCAAACTTTAAGAAACGACAACTTTGGTTTCTTGCCAAACCACAGTTCATAAGGCGTCGTCTCAACGGATTTTGATGGTGCCCTATTTAACGTGAATGCGGCTGTCTCTAAAGCATAACCCCAAAATGATAGCGGTAAATCAGTAAGAGACATCATAGATCGCACCATATCCAGTAAAGTACGATTACGATGTTCGGACACACCATTTCGTTGTGGTGTTCCTGGTGGCGTGAGTTGCGAAACTATTCCATATTGTTTCAAGTGTAGGCCAAACTCATAACTCAAATATTCTCCTCCACGATCAGATCGTAGAAACTTTATTTTCTTGTTACGATGATTTTCCACTTCACTCTGAAATTCTTTGAACTTTTCAAATGTTTCAGACTTGTGTTTCATCAAGTAGATATACCCATATCTGCTCAAATCATCTGTGAAGGTGAGAAAATAACGATACCCACCGCGAGCCTCAACATTCATTGGGCCACAAACATCAGTATGTATGATTTCCAACAAATCAGTTGCTCGCTCCATAGTTCCGGAGAACGGCGTTTTACTCATCTTGCCCATAAGGCACGGTTCGCAAGTACCAAGTGATTCATAATCAAGTGATTCCAAAAGTCCATCAGTATGGAGTTTCTTCATGCGCTTTACACCGATATGACCCGAATGGCAGTGCCACCAATAAGTTGCACTATCATTATTAACTTTGCATCTTTTGGTTCAACACCATGAATATGTGTATCACTACTATCGAGATTTAATAAAAATATACCACTCTTCAAGGGTGCATGACCATAAAAGATATTACTCATATAAATAGAACAACCATTATTCTCTGATTTAAATGAATAACCGTCTCGCATCAAACAAGATCCAGATATAATGTTCATGCTTAACGCTGGCACCAAATAACAATTATTCAGGTCTAAAACTAATCCCGAAGGTAGATGTAGAGGTAGCGTGCCGACCGTGATCACATCGACTTTGGAACCGTTTCCCACGCGCATCGTCACCTCGTCCTTGGCTAGTGCTTGCTTATTCCGTAGTCCCTGTTTCGAGTTGCAAATATTAGCAACAGAACCAGTATCAAATACCCAGGTGCTACTACGAGCTCTAGTTAGGTACACATCAATAACATGTATATCACATATACCTTTGTTCACTTTGCCATCCTTCTTATCCGCCAAATACTTGGGGCAGTTCCGCTTCTAGTGACCAGTCTGCTTGCAGTAGAAGCACTCAGTTTCAGGCTTAGGTCCAGACTTGGGTTTCTTCTCTTGAGCAGCAACTTGCTTGTTGTTCTTCTTGAAGTTCCCCTTCTTCTTCCCTTTGCCCTTTTTCTTTAAACTAGTGGTCTTGTTGACCATCAACACTTGATGCTCCTTCTTGATTTCTACCTCCGCAGCTTTTAGCATTGCGAAGAGCTCGGGAATAGTTTTGTTCATCCCTTGCATATTATAGTTCATCACAAAGCTCTTGTAGCTTGGTGGCAGTGATTGGAGAATTCTGTCAATGATGCTATCATCCGGAATATTAACTCCCAGTTGAATCAAGTGATTATTATACCCAGACATTTTGAGTATATGCTCACTAACAGAACTATTCTCCTCCATCTTGCAGCTCTAGAACTTATTGGAGACTTCATATCTCTCAATCCGGGCATTTGCTTGAAATATTAACTTCAACTCCTGGAACATCTCACATGCTCCATGATGTTCAAAACGTTGTTGAAGACCCGGTTCTAAGCCGTAAAGCATGGCACACTGAACTATAGAGTAGTCATCAGCTTTGCTCTGCCAGACGTTCTTAACGTCGTCAGTTGCATCAGCAGCAGGCCTGGCACCCAGCGGTGCTTCCAGAACGTAACTTTTCTGTGCAGTAATGAGGATGATCCTCAGGTTACGGACCCAGTCCGTGTAATTGCTACCATCATCTTTCAACTTTGCTTTCTCAAGGAACGCATTAAAATTCAACGGAACAACAGCACGAGCCATCTATCTACAATCAGACATAGACAAGCAAAATACTATCAGGTACTAAGTTCATGATAAATTTAAGTTCAATTTAATCATATTACTTAAGAACTCCCACTTAGACAGACATCTCTCTAGTCATCTAAGTGATCACGTGATCCAGATCAACCAAACCATCACCGATCATCAAGTGAGATGGAGTAGTTTTCAATGGTGAACATCACTATGTTGATCATATCTACTATATGATTCACGCTCGACCTTTCGGTCTCCGTGTTCCGAGGCCATATCTGCATATGCTAGGCTCGTCAAGTTTAACCTAAGTATTCTGCATGTGCAAAACTGGCTTGCACACGTTGTAGATGGACGTAGAGCTTATCACACCCGATCATCACGTGGTGTCTGGGCACGACGAACTTTGGCAACGGTGCATACTCAGGGAGAACACTTCTTGATAATTTTAGTGAGAGATCATCTTAAAATGCTACCGTCAATCAAAGCAAGATAAGATGCATAAAGGATAAACATCACATGCAATCAATATAAGTGATATGATATGGCCATCATCATCTTGTGCTTGTGATCTCCATCTTCGAAGCACCGTCGTGATCACCATCGTCACCTGCGCGACACCTTGATCTTCATCGTAGCATCATTGTCGTTATGCCATCTATTGCTTCTACGACTATCGCTACCGCTTAGTGATAAAGTAAAGCAATTACAGGGCGTTTGCATTTCATACAATAAAGCGACAACCATATGGCTCCTGCCAGTTGCCGATAACTTCGGTTACAAAACATGATCATCTCATACAATAAAATATAGCATCACGTCTTGACCATATCACATCACAACATGCCCTGCAAAAACAAGTTAGACGTCCTCTACTTTGTTGTTGCAAGTTTTACGTGGCTGCTACGGGCTTAGCAAGAACCGTTCTTACCTACGCATCAAAAACCACAACGATAGTTTGTCAAGTTGGTGCTGTTTTAACCTTCGCAAGGACCGGGCGTAGCCACACTCGATTCAACTAAAGTGAGAGAGACAGACACCCGCCAGTCACCTTTAAGCAACGAGTGCTCGTAGCGGTGAAACCAGTCTCGCGTAAGCGTACGCGTAATGTCGGTCCGGGCCGCTTCATCTCACAATACCGCCGAACCAAAGTATGACATGCTGGTAAGCAGTATGACTTATATCGCCCACAACTCACTTGTGTTCTACTCATGCATATGACATCTACGCATAAAACCAAGCTCGGATGCCACTGTTGGAAATGAAGTAATTTCAAAATTTTCCTACGCACACGCAAGATCATGGTGATGGCATAGCAATGAGAGGGGAGAGTGTTCGTCCATGTACCCTCGTAGACCGTAAGCGGAAGCGTTATGACAACGCGGTTGATGTAGTCGTACGTCTTCACGATCCGACCGATCCAAGCACAGAACGTACGGCACCTCCGAGTTCAGCACACGTTCAGCTCGATGACGATCTTTGACCTCCGATCCAGCCAAGCTCCGGAGATGAGTTCCGTCAGCACGACGGCGTGGTGACGATGTTGATGTTCTACCGGCGGAGGGCTTCACCTAAACTCCGCGACGATATGACCGAGGTGGAATATGGTGGAGGTGGGCACCGCACACGGCTAAGGAACGATCCGTAGATCAACTTGTGTGTCTATGGGGTGCCCCCAGCACCCGTATATAAAGGAGGGAGGGGGGAGGCCGGCCGGCCCTTGGGGCTCGCCAAGGAGTGGGGAGTCCTCCTCCTAGTGGGAGTAGGACTCCCCTTTCCTAGTCCAACTAGGAAGGAGGAAGGGGGAAGGAAAGAGAGGGAGAGGGAGAGGGAAAGAGGGGCCGCGCCCCCCCTAGTCCAATTCGGACTCCCCATGGGAGGGGGCGCGCCACCTCCTGGGCTGCTGCCCTCTCTCTCCCCTCAGGCCCACTAAGGCCCAATACTTCCCCGGGGGGTTCCCGTAACCCCTCCGGCACTCCGGTTTTCTCCGAAATCACCCGGAACACTTTCGGTGTCCGAATATAGTCGTCCAATATATCAATCTTTATGTCTCGACCATTTCGAGACTCCTCGTCATCTCCGTGATCACATCCGGGACTCTGAACAAACTTCGGTACATCAAAACTTATAAACTCATAATAAAACTATCATCGTAACGTTAAGCGTGCGGACCCTACGGGTTCGAGAACTACGTAGACATGACCTAGAACCATTCTCGGTCAATAACCAATAGCGGAACCTGGATGCCCATATTGGTTCCTACATATTCTACGAATATCTTTATCGGTCAAACCGCATAACAACATACGTTGTTCCCTTTTGTCATCGGTATGTTACTTGCCCGAGATTTGATCGTCGGTATCCAATACCAAGTTCAATCTCGTTACCGGCAAGTCTCTTTACTCGTTCTGTAACACATCATCTTATAACTAACTCATTAGTTACAATGCTTGCAAGGCTTAGGTGATGAGTATTACCAAAAGGGCCCAGAGATACCTCTTCGACAATCGGAGTGACAAAACCTAATCTCGAATTATGCCAACCCAACATGTACCTTCGGAAACACCTGTAGAGCACCTTTATAATCACCCAGTTACGTTGTGATGTTTGGTAGCACACAAAGTGTTCTTCCGGTAAACATGAGTTGCACAATCTCATAGTTGCAGGAACTTTGTATAAGTCATGAAGAAAGCAATAGCAACATACTAAACGATCAAGTGCTAGGCTAACGGAATGGGTCATGTCAATCACATCATTCTCCTAATGATGTGATACCATTAATCAAATGACAACACATGTCTATGGTTAGGAAACATAACCATCTTTGATTAATGAGCTAGTCAAGTAGAGGCATACTAGTGACTATATGTTTGTCTATGTATTCACACATGTATCATGTTTCCAGTTAATACAATTCTAGCATGAATAATAAACTTTTATCATGATATGAGGAAATAAATAATAACTTTATTATTGCCTCTAGGGCATATTTCCTTCATCGAAACCCTGTTTCCGTTTAACCAACTCAAACAAGTTTTTGCTACTGTAAAATTTGACTGAGGTCCAAATGAGTAAAACGAAGCTTGTTTCTTTCGCCGTTTGAGTTTCGTTGCTTCGTTTGATTTGATTCTTTTTGCAAACCGGAGTTCCTAAGTTGAATTTTCTGGTTAGATCTCTTATTTGCGTTTTACTTGTGCATTAGATGAGTGCTTATTGTATGCTTATTTGTTTGCGATAGAGTACCCGGAGTGCGCCGCTTGCTACTTCGAATCTCAAGGTTTCACGGATCATCAGCAAGGCAAGTAACACTTTGATCATACCTCTTTACTACCCAGTTTTATTGCATTAGATCAATCCTCAAACAATTGCATGATTAGGATCTGATTAACCTGTGAGTTTTGGGAAGTAGTTGAGGTAGTACCTATATCATGTTTACTTTCAAACCATTGGAAGTTACTTCTACGTTTGCTTATATTGCCATGCTATGCTAGTAGACGTGGATTGGGTGAGTGTATCAATGACAGATGTGTGATTGTTAATTTAATGGTTTATTTAAGGTGGCAACTTTAATACACATCTGGGTGGATTGAGGCACCTGGGATTCCAGTGATTGCCTGTTATTTTCTTTATGGACCGCCACCCAGGCTCAAAGGGATCATGAGATTATTCATGCTAGAAACTTTCGTGTGCAGCCGCAAGCTACTATGGGCTCTAGCATAGTTGATTAAGTCGTGTAACTCTTACCGTGGTTGAAAGTGCAACTATCCCTAGGTGGTTTTGGTAATTCATAACAACATATAGCTCATTGAGCTAATGCTATTCCAAGACAAATATTTCAGGAAAGCTCAATGAATGGCATGACATGGATGATGAAAGTGGATCCCTCAAAATATTAAGGACAAAGGATTGGCTCAAGCTCAAAAGCTCAAGACTCTACATTTTACATTTTAGTGATCCAAGATCACATTGAGTCTATAGGAAAAGCCAATACTATCAAGGAGGGATGAGGTGTTGCTTAATGAGCCTCTTGCTTCAAGTGCTTAGTGATATGCTCCAAAAACCCTCAACTACTTTCTCACATCCACATATGACCTAAACCCAAAGTCAAACTCGGACACACCGATTCTTTCTATCCGGCCACACCGAGTTCAGATGTCCTAGGCACTGCCACAAACCCTAGGCAAATCGGTCTCACCGATAGGGATCCCGGTCTCACCGAGATGGGATTGTAATCTCTCTCTTTCCCTTCGTAACGTTTCGGTCTAACCGAAGTGAGCGATCGGTCCCACCGAGATTGCAATGTAAACTTTCTGTTTCCCTTTCGTAACATTTCGGTCTCAACGAAAAGAGCGAATCGGTCCCACCGAGTTTACCTGACCAACTCTCTGGTTAGCTAATTACCAAAATCGGTCTCACCGAGTTTGTGTAATCGGTCTCACCGAGATTACGTTATGCCCTAACCCTAACCACATCGGTCCTACCGAGTTGCATGTCGGTCCCACCAAAAATCACTAACGGTCACTAGGTTTACTGAATCGGTCCGACCGAGTTTGTTGATTCGGTCCCACCGAGTTTGGTAAATTGTGTGTAACGGTTAGATTTTGTGTGGAGGCTATATATACCCCTCCACCTCCTCTTCATTCGTGGAGAGAGCCATCAGAACAAACCTACACTTCCAACTTACCATTTGTGAGAGAGAACTACCTACTCATGTGTTGAGGCCAAGATACTCCATTCCTACCATATGAATCTTGATCTCTAGCCTTCCCCAAGTTGCTTTCCACTCAAATCTTCTTTCCACCAGATCCAAATCCTATGAGAGAGAGTTGAGTGTTGGGCAGAGTATCATTTGAAGCACAAGAGCAAGGACTTAATCATCGATGCACCATTTGTTACTTCTTGGAGAGTGGTGTCTCCTAGATTGGCTAGGTGTCACTTGGGAGCCTCCGACAAGATTGTGGAGTTGAACCAAGGAGTTTGTTAGGGCAAGGAGATCGCCTACTTCGTGAAGATCTACCGCTAGTGAGGCAAGTCCTTCGTGGGCGATGGCCATGGTGGGATAGAAAAGGTTGCTTCTTCGTGGATCCTTCGTGGGTGGAGCCCTCCATGGACTCGCGCAACCGTTACCCTTCGTGGCTTGAAGTCTCCATCAACGTGGATGTACGATAGCACCACCTATCGGAACCACGACAAAAACATCCGTGTCTCCAATTGTGTTTGAATCCTCCAAACCCTTCCCTTTACATTCTTGCAAGTTGCATGCTTTACTTTCCTCTGCTCATATACTCTTTGCATGCTTGCTTGAATTGTGTGAAGATTGCTTGACTTGTCCAAAGATAGCTAAAATTTGCCAAAGTCTAAAATTGGGAAAAGGTTAAGTTTTTAATTGGTCAAGTAGTCTAATCACCCCCCTCTAGACATACTTCAAGGTCCTACAAGTGGTATCAGAGCCTTGGTCTCCATTTGCTTTGATTTCCATAGCTTTTGGTGGTCATAGCCTTGGTTTGACAACCTAGGAAAGTATGGCGTCTATCAAGGGAAATTATCACCGTAGAGGTCCTTACTTTGATGGCACTAATTTTGCTAGTTGGAAGCATAAGATGAAAATGCATATTCTCGGACATAACCCCGCCGTTTGGGTTATTATGTGTATTGGCTTGCAAGGTGAATTCTTTGATGAGAGAGAGCCAAACCGTGAAGCTAGCGCGGATGAATTGAAGATGCTGCAATACAGTGCTCAAACTTGTGATATGCTCTTCAATGGCTTGTGCCCCGAAGAATTCAACAAAATCAGCCATCCATAGAATGCAAAGGAAATTTGGGATTCATTGATTGATATGCATGAAGGTACCGACTCCGTCAAGGAATCCAAGTTGGATGTGCTCCAAAGTCAGCTTGACAAGTTCAAAATGAAGGATGGTGAAGGTGTCGCTGAAATGTACTCTAGGCTTGCTCTTATCACAAATGAGATTCCCGGCTTAGGAAGTGAAGAGATGACCGACAGATTCATCATCAAGAAGATCCTAAGAGCATTGGATGGAAAGTATGATACCGTGTGCACATTGATCCAAATGATGCCAAACTACAAAGATCTCAAGCCAACGGAAGTCATTGGAAGAATTGTTGCTCATGAGATGTCACTCAAGGATAAGGAGGAACTTCACAACAAGTCAAGTGGTGCTTACAAAGCCTCATGTGAAGCCCCCACATCATCAAGTGAGAAACAAACCTTCAATGAAGAATTGAGCTTAATGGTGAAGAACTTCAACAAATTCTACAAGAGTAGAAGCAAAGAAAGAAGCTCTAAGTCAAGATCCTACAATGACAAAAGATCTTCTAGTCGAGAGCGCAATTGCTACAATTGTGGGAGACCCGGACACTATTCCAATGAGTGTACGACACCCTACAAAAGAAGAAAAGATTCTCCAAAAAGAAGAAGTAGAAGAGAAGAATCACCACCAAGAGAGAGAAGGAGTAGAGATGATCGTTATGAACGAAGACCCTCATGGAGAAGCAAGGATTCGGAAAGGAAGGACAAGTCATCAGAAAGCTACACAAAACAAAGACATCAAGCTCATGTTGGTGAATGGGTATCCGACTCCGACTCCGACAATCACTCCGAGAGAAGCTATCACTCCGACTCCGAATATACTCAAGATGAAGGTGTTGCCGGTCTAGCACTTGTGTCAACCAACTCCTACGACATATTTGATTCACCAAATGAAGGAATTGGAAGATGCTTCATGGCCAAAGGTCCTAAGGTAACACACCCCGAGTATGTTGATTTTAATAGTGATGAAGATGACTTGTTAGGTGATGATGATTTACTTATTGACAACTCTAGTAATGAATACTATGATGAAACGTCAATTAATCATGCTAATCAAGATAAAACGAATGACAATGATAAGGAGAAGATTGAGCTTCTAACTAAAGAACTAAACACTCTTAAGTTGGCTCATGAAACTATCTTCGTAGATCATTGAGAACTTTTAAGAGCTCATGAGAAGTTACGCTTTGAAAAGCTCAATCTTGACAAAGAGCATGAGTTCTTGAAGGCAATCAATGATGATCTCCATAAGAAAAGTTCTTCTTACATTGCCAAGAGTTTACTCTTATCTACTTACATGCCTCAAGTCAAGTCTAGTAACAAGAACAAGAAAGATTCTTCCTCTAGTAGTAACAATAATAGTGCTAAATCCAATATTGTTGCCTCTAGTAGTTCTCTTGATTCCACTAATGATTCTCTTAGCCAAGTTACACTTGAGCAAGAAAACAGCTTATTGAAGGGAATTATAGAGAAGGGTGTATACAAGAGCCTTGCCGGGAGTAAGCAATTCGAGGAAATTGTACGAAAGCAAGGAAGGCACCGGAAGGATCAAGGTGTTGGTTTTGAACGAAAGTTCAATCCCAATGGAGTTGAGTGGGAAGAAGATCAATACCCCAAGACGAAGTTTGTTCCTCAACAAGAGAAGTATGACCTACTTCCTTCAAGGGAACACAAGCACAAGATGATCACCACAAGACCACAAGAACAAAGGCAAGGACAAGCTTCAAGAGGAGATTGATGCATTTGAAGAAGCACCTAAGGCCTCGGTCAAGTGGGTTCCCAAGACTACGTCAAGTTCTACTTCATCAAGTACAACTACAACTCCAAGGATTCCCATCAAGATGATGAGGATCCCGAAGAAGAAGAACTAGAGTGTTCTTGAGGGTGACTCCGCCAACATTCTTCACTCATATCATTATGGCAAGGACAAGTGCAATCAACTTCCATATCTTGCACTAGTTCAAGGAGTCACAAACCTCATGTTGAAAAGGCAAGGGACAAGGTAACCTAATGTTTTCACGGACATCATCTTGTGTGTGCATCAGTCTATGTCTATGGATATTCTTGTTTGTTCCTTGTGGGACTAACCCATGTAGGTATTGAAAGTGCAACTCACTCCAAAGGATTGCTTCAAATGATCTACATCAACATTGAGCATCCACATCTTCAACACCTACATGAAGTCATCATCGACAAAACCCGAGGTTAGTTCATCCCTCTAAGGGGGGATCTCACATCTAGGGGGAGCTAAACTCTAAGAATTGAGTCAAAGCAACTCCAATGGTGTGAACACATCAATGCATTATGTAAAAGTGGTAACCCCACTTGAGCCTAAACGATGAGTATGACCTATGATCAAATGTTCTCATTTGACTCCTAAGTCAATATACTCATATATAGATGACCTAGTTATCGCCAATTGTTTGATAGATGCTAGAATTGGTTGTGCATGCTTTGCCACATATTTCATTCGCCATTTTATTGTGTGAGCATGTTGGTTGCATATTTTACTCATTCGAGGACATCCACTTGTTGTTTTGATTGATTGGTTTCTTTTTCTTTTGCCAAGTGGATGGACAAGAATGCCTAAGAACCTTCTCTAGCTATATATGCTTTTCTCGTCTCAAACTCTATTCATGCTACATCACAAAATTTGATCAAGTCAGATTCGAACCACTCTATGTGAGGAGCACTCGGAGTCCCCGATTCGTCATAGACTTAAACTTCCAAAACTTCTTTGTGCTTTTCGGTCTGACCGATTCCTCCATTTCGGTCATACCGAGATCACTAAGTCGATCTAGGTTTTCAATCTCGATGCAACCAATTTGAACTTTTCGGTCACACCAAGTTGCTGTCACTGTATACAATTATGCATCTCGGTTCCACCGAGTCGTTCCACTCGGTCACACCGACAGTGTCGGGCTATATATATACACGGGCAAATATTTGGAAAACTTTCTCCAAACCTCTTCGCCCGCGCATAGCTCGCTCTGCCTTCTAGGTCTCCGAATCGTCGACTTCGTCGCCATCCGCCTCCTGTCGCTGGTCTCCGCCGCCGTCAACGGATTTCGTCTCCGCCGCTGCCGCCGTAGTGAGTTCATCGCCGAACTAGGGTATGAACTTGATCACGGTGCTATCCTCGTCTGATTCTCAGCACATTGTGTTCATTATGATTCTTGCCACGATTGGAACACTTCTATCCAGTCAAAACAATCCTTAGAATAGATGCGATTTGAAAATTTAGGGTTAGTGTCGGTGTCAAAACCGGCGAATCTCGGGTAGGGGGTCCCGAACTGTGCGTCTAGGCGGATGGTAACAGGAGACAAGGGACACGATGTTTTTACCCAGGTTCGGGCCCTCTCGGTGGAGGTAAAACCCTACTCCTGCTTGATTAATATTGATGGTATGGGTATTACAAGAGTTGATCTACCACGAGATCAGAGAGGCTAAACCCTAGAAGCTAGCCTATGGTATGATTGTTATTCGTCCTATGGACTAAAACTCTCCGGTTTATATAGACACCGGAGAGGGCTAGGGTTACACAGAGTCGGTTACAATGGGAGGAGATCTTCATATTGTATCACCAAGCTTGCCTTCCACGCCAAGGAAAGTCCCTATCCGGACACGGGACGGAGTCTTCAATCTTGTATCTTCATAGTCCGGGAGTCCGGCCAAAGGTCATAGTCCGGCCATCCGGACACCCCCTAATCCAGGACTCCCTCAGTAGCCCCTGAACCAGGCTTCAATGACGACGAGTCTGGCGCGCAAGTTGTCTTCGGCATTGCAAGGCGGTTTCCTCCTCCGAATACTTCATAGAAGATGTTGAACACCAGGATAGTGTTCGGCTCTGCAAAACAATTTCCACATTCCACCATAGAGAGAATAACATTTGCACCAATCTAATCTGCTAACGTATTCCGTAGCGTGACCTCACGACACGCCCAGGCTTTTATTCATTTTACTGCTCCACCTCAATGCGTGTAGTGAGGCGGTTTCCTTAGCACGTCTTGTCAAAGCAGAGATCGTGTCCCCTTATTCTGGGATTCTCATCAATACGGGCATGGGTAACCCAACCGCGCCATTAACCGCGACGCTTGGGAGATAAGTGAGTTTTATTAGGCCGGTGGGGGCTTGTAGTTTCGGCCGCCCATATAAGGGGATAAGGATCTACCCTTTCCATTTACGCCTTCTTCCTCCTTTGCTTATCCCTCCCTGCGCACTCGAGCTCCAGCGCCCAAGCCCGCACATCTCACCTTGACCTACTCCAACCATGTCCGGAGTGGGAGGCAAGTGGATGGCCTCCTCCGTCACGGAGGGGCACATCAAAAGGTTGCGAAAAGCCGGATACCTGCACAACGACATTGCGCACCGGCTTCTAGACAAGGGGCAGCTCATCCCCACCCCTAGGCCCCATGAGAGGGTCGTATTTCTTCCCCATTTCCTCCGCAAACTAGGCTTTCCTCTTCACCCGTTCGTCCGGGGGCTCATGTTCTACTACGGCCTGGACTTCCACGATCTGGCCCCGAACTTCATCCTCAACATCTCGGCGTTTATCGTCGTGTGCGAGGCCTTCCTCCGCATCGAGCCCCACTTTGGCCTATGGCTGAAGATTTTCAGCGTCAAGCCGAAGGTCATGGGCGGACTCCAAGCAGAGCGCGGAGGCGCCATGGTGGGCAAGATGCCCAATGTTACATGGCTCGAGGGCGCCTTCGTAGAGACCATCAAAGGATGGCAATCGGGGTGGTTCTATATCACCGAGCCGCGTGACCCTGAATGGGCAGCGGCCCCCGAATTCCGATCTGGCATCCCCACGCGGCTCACATCTTGGAAAGAGACGGGCCAGTCGTGGGGCAATCCAGCGGAGGTGATCGGACTTCAAACCTGCATCAAGGACCTGATCGACAGGAAGGCTAAACTCGTCACCGTGGTCCAGGTCATGCTCTTCCGCCGGATTCTCCCGTGTCAACGACGGGCTTTCAATTTGTGGGAGTTCGACCCGGCCCAGCACTAGACTCTGTCCCGTCTTTTCGACACAAAGCATGAAGATGCCTGGAAGGTGCTATTCAAGAGATCTGAGGTCCCCCCCTCACGTCACCGAGGATCGCGGATTCTGCGCGAAGCGCCAAGCCAGCGCGGTGAGCTTACTTTTCCCATTTCGGGATATTTTGTTTTCCATAGTTTAACTCTATGTAGGATCTAAACTCCCTTACCTTTAACAGGACTGGCTGAAGAAGTCCGGGCAGGTCAACTATCCGGCTCCCTTGCCCGAAGACCCAGCGGATGCTCGTCTAACCAAGCTGCTGGTTCCGGCACCCCATGTGGTGCCGGAGAAGAAGGCCAAGAAGAAGAACACGGGGACTCGAAAGAGCTCCCGGCGCCTGGTGGTGTCGGATTCTTCGCCTGACAGCCCCGAAGCCCCCTCCGCCTCTGAAGACGAGGAGGAGGAATAAGAAGAAGAAGCCCCTCCCCCTCCAACGGGGGAAGGAAAGAAAAGGAAGGCCGCCCCAACTGGGGAGGCCGGAGGGTCCAAGAAGGGGAAAACCCTTCTGCCGGACTACGTCTCCGATGCCGAAGACGGCGGGGAGGAATGGCCATCCAGGGTCAAGCACCTCGCAAAATCGGAAGTGTCCGGATACCCGAATAGCTTATGGCGCCCCTCTATTATTCGATAGCTTCTGACGCCGGATTTTAATTATGCAGTCCACCTAGAGCTCAGCTCGGCGATTCGTCGAGCGGCTCCCTAAATTCGTCGGATGTGAATAGCGCTTCACTTCTGACGGCTTCCTCCCCACTCCCTGTGGACGAGCCGAGGTGGAGTCCCCAAAGGGACCGAACCAGGAGGAGGTGGTCCTGGAGGCGCCCCAAGGCGACCTCCCAGACTCCAGGCCCAAAGGGGGCAAAGCCCCGGAGGGATCTAAGTCCTGCCCCGGGCCGGACACTGCTCCGGAATCAATGGTTCCAGAGTCCGACAGGCGGCGCCTTCATAAGAAGGGCAAGACTACGCCGGCGGCGACCTTTGTCCATCCGGAGGCGCCGGACAATTTGCTGGAGGCGCTTATGTTGGGGAACGTAGCAGAATTCAAAATTTTCCTATGAGTCACCCAGATCTATCTATGGAGAGACTAGCAACGATGGGAAGAAGAGTTCATCTACATACCCTTGTAGATCGCTAAGCGGAAGCGTTCAAGAGAACGGGGTTGAAGGAGTCATACTCGTCGTGATCCAAATCACCAGAGATCCTAGTGCCGAACGGACGGCACCTCCGCGTTCAACACACGTACAGCCCTGTGACGTCTCCCATGCCTTGATCCAGCAAGGAGAGAGGGAGAGGTTGAGGAAGACTCCGTCCAGCAGCAGCACGACGGCGTGGTGGTGGTGGAGGAGCGTGGCAATCCTTCAGGGCTTCGCCAAGCACCGCGGGAGAGGAGGAGGACTTGGGAGAGGGGAAGGGCTGCACCAGAACTTGGGTAAAGCTCCCATGCACCTCCCCACTATATATAGGGGTGGAGAGGGCTGGTTTCTTGCCCTCCGTGTCCATTGGGGCATTGGCAAAGGTGGGAGGAAAGAAATCCCATCATTTCCTTCCCCACCGATTGTTATCCCTCCTTTTTAGGGATCTTGATCTTATCCCTTCGGGATATGATCTTATTCCTTCTAAGGGGGATCTTGGTGCGCCTTGAATAGGGGTGTGGGGCCTTGCCCCCACTACCCACGTTCATGTGGGTCCCCCCATGCAGGTGGGCCCTACTCCGGAACCTTCTAGAACCTTCCCGGTACAATACCGAAAAATCCCGAACATTTTCCGGTGGCCAAAATAGGACTTCCCATATATAAATCTTTACCTCCGGACCATTCCGGAACTCCTCATGAAGTCCGGGATCTCATCCGGGACTCCGAACAACATTCGGTAACCACATACAAATTTCGTTTATAACACTAGCGTCATCGAACCTTAAGTGTGTAGACCCTACGGGTTCGGGAGACACGTAGACATGACCGAGACATTCTCCGGTCAATAACCAACAGCGGGATCTGGATACCCATGTTGGCTCCCACATGTTCCACGATGATCTCATCGGATGAACCACTATGTCAAGGACTTAATCGATCCCGTATACAATTCCCTTTGTCTAACGGTATTGTACTTGCCCGAGATTCGATCGTCGGTATGCCGATACCTTGTTCAATCTCGTTACCGGCAAGTCTCTTTACTCGTTCCGTAACACATCATCCTGTGATCAACCCTTTGATCACATTGTGCACATTATGATGATGTCCTACCGAGTGGGCCCAGAGATACCTCTCCGTCACACGGAGTGACAAATTACAGTCTCGATTCGTGCCAACCCAACAGACACTTTTGGAGATACCTGTAGTGCACCTTTATAGCCACCCAGTTATGTTGTGACGTTTGGTACACCCAAAGCATTCCTACGGTATCCGGAGTTGCACAATCTCATGGTCTAAGGAAAAGATACTTGACATTAGAAAAGCTTTAGCATACGAACTACACGATCTCTGTGCTAGGCTTAGGATTGGGTCTTGTCCATCACATCATTCTCCTAATGATGTGATCCCGTTATCAATGACATCCAATGTCCATGGTCAGGAAACCATAACCATCTATTGATCAACGAGCTAGTCAAGTAGAGGCTTACTAGGGACATGGTGTTGTCTATGTATCCACACATGTATCTGAGTTTCCTATCAATACAATTATAGCATGGATAATAAACGATTATCATAAACAAGGAAATATAATAATAATTAATTTATTATTGCCTCTAGGGCATATTTTCAACAGTCTCCCACTTGCACTAGAGTCAATAATCTAGTTCACATCGCCATGTGATTAACACTCACAGGTCACATCGCCATGTGACCAACATCCAAAGAGTTTACTAGTGTCCTTAAACTAGTTCACATCATCATGTGATTAAGACTCAATGAGTTCTTGGGTTTGATCATGTTTTGCTTGTGAGAGAGGTTTTAGTCAACGGGTCTGCAACATTCAGATCCGTATGTACTTCACAATTCTCTATGTCTTATTGTAAATGCTGCTTCCACACTCCACTTGGAGCTATTCCAAATGGTTGTTCCAGTATACGTATTAGGTTTGTTACTCAGAGTCACTCGGATAGGTGTTAAAGCTTGCATCGACGTAACCCTTTACATCAAACTCTTTATCACCTCCATAATCGAGAAACATATCCTTATTCCTCTAAGGATAATTTTGACCACTGTCTGGTGATCCACTCCTTGATCACCTTTGTACCCTCTTGCCATATATGTAGCAAGGCACACATCAGATGCGGTACACAGCATAGCATACTATAGAGCCTACGTCTAAAGCATAGGGGACGACCTTCGTCCTTTCTCTCTTTTCTGCCATGGTCGAGCTTTAAGTCTTAACTTCATACCTTACATCTCAGGCAAGAACTCCTTCTTTGACTGATCCATCTTGAACACCTTCAAGATCATGTCAAGGTATATGCTCATTTGAAAGTACCAATAAGCGGTTTTTGATCTATCCTCATAGATCTTGATGCTCAATGTTCAAGTAGCTTAATCCAGGTTTTCTATTGAAAAAACACCTTTCAAATAACCCTATATGCTTTCCAGAAACTCTACATCATTTCTGATCAACAATATGTCAACAACATATACTCATCAGAAATTCTATAGTGCTCCCACTCACTTCTTTGGAAATACAAGTTTCTCATAAACTTTGTATAAACCTAAAATCTTTGATCATCTTATCAAAGTGCACATTCCAACTCTGAGATGCTTACTCCAGTCCATGGAAGGATCGCTGGAGCTAGCATACCTTTTAGCATCCTTAGGATCGACAAAACCTTTCTGATTGTATCACATCCAACCTTTCCTTACAAAACTGGTAAGGAAACTCATTTTGACATCCATCTGCCAGATTTCATAAATGCAGCCAATGCTAACATGATTCCGATGGACTTAAGCATCGCTACGGATGAGAAAATCTCATCGTAGTCAACTCCTTGAACTTGTGAAAAACTCTTCGCCACAAGTCGAGCTTCATAGACGGTGATATTACCGTCCACGTCTGTCTTCTTCTTAAAGACCCATTTATCTCAATGGCTTGCCGATCATCGGGCAAGTCCACCAAAGTCCATGCTTTGTTCTGATACATGGATCCTATCTCGGATTTCATGGCTTCTAACCATTTGTCGGAATTTGGGCCCACCATCTCTTCTCCATAGCTCGTAGGTTCATTGTTCGTCTAGCAACATGACCTTCAAGACAGGATTATTGTACCACTCTGAAGTAGTATGCATCCTTGTCACCCTACGAGGTACGGTAGTGACTTGATCCGAAACTTCATGATCACTATCATAAGCTTCTACTTCAATTGGTGTAGACGCCACAGGAACAACTTCCTGTGCCCTGCTACACACTAGTTGAAGTGGCGGTTCAATAACCTCATCAAGTCTCCACCATCCTCCCACTCAACTTTCCGAGACAAATTTTTCCTCGAGAAAGGACCCGATTCAAGAAACAATCCCTATTGCTTTCGAATCTGAATTAGGAGGTATACCCAACTGTTTGGGTGTCCTATGAAGATGTATTTTATCCGCTTTGGGTTCGAGCTTATCAACCTGAAACTTTTTCACATAAGCGTCGCAGCCCCAAACTTTTAAGAAACGATAGCTTAGGTTTCTACAAACCATAGTTCAAACGGTGTTGTCTCAACGGAATTACGTGGTGCCCTATTAAAGTGAGTGCGGTTGTCTCTAATGCCTAACCCATGAACGATAGTGGTAATTCGATAAGAGACATCATGGTACACACCATATCCAATAGGGTGCAACTATGATGTTCGGACACACCATCACACTATGGTGTTCCAGGCGGTATTGGTTGTGGAACCATCTACACAATGTCTTAATTGTGTGCCAAACTCGTAACTCAGATATTCATCTCTATGATCATATCATAGACATTTTATCCTCTTGTCACGACAATCTTCAACTTCACTCTGAAATTACTTGAACCATTCAATAATTCAGACTTGTGTTTCATCAAGTAAATATACTCAACATCTACTTGAATCATCTGTGAAGTAAGAACATAACGATATTCACTACATGCCTCAGCACTCATTGGACTGCACACATCAAAATGTGTTACTTCCAACAAGTTGCTATCTTGTTCCATCTTACTGAAAAAGAGGCTTTTCAGTCATCTTGCCCATGTGGTATGATTTGCATATCTCAAGTGATTCAAAATCAAGTGAGTCCAAACGATCCATCTGCATGGAGTTTCTTCATGCGTATACACCAATAGACATGGTTCGCATGTCTCAAACTTTTCAAAAACGAGTGAGTCCAAAGATCCATCAACATGGAGCTTCTTCATGCGTTTTATACCAATATGACTTACATGGCAGTACCACAAGTAAGTGGTACTATCATTGAAGGAAATATGCCCTAGAGGCAATAATAAAGTTATTATTTATTTCCTCATATCATGATAAATGTTTATTATTCATGCTAGAATTGTATTAACCGGAAACATGATACATGTGTGAATACATAGACAAACATATAGTCACTTGTATGCCTCTACTTGACTAGCTCATTAATCAAAGATGGTTATGTTTCCTAACCATAGACATGTGTTGTCATTTGATTAATGAGATCACATCATTAGAAGAATGATGTGATTGACATGACCCATCCCGTTAGCCTAGCACTTGATCATTTAGTATTCTGCTATTGCTTTCTTCATGACTTATACATGTTCCTGTAACTATGAGAAATATGCAACTCCCATTTACCGGAGGAACACTTTGGGTACTACCAAACGTCACAACGTAACTGGGTGATTATAAAGGAGTACTATAGGTGTCTCCGAAGGTACATGTTGAGTTGGCGTATTTCGAGATTAGGTTTTGTCACTCCGATTGTCGGAGAGGTATCTCTGGGCCCTCTCGGTAATACTCATCACTTAAGCCTTGCAAGCATTATAACTAATAAGTTAGTTATGAGATGACGTATTACAGAATGAGTAAAGAGACTTGCCGGTAACGATATTGAACTAGGTATTGGATACCGACGATCAAATCTCGGACAAGTAACATACCGAAGATAAAGGGAACAACGTATGTTGTTATGCGGTTTGACCGATAAAGATCTTCGTAGAATATGTAGGAACCAATATGGGCATCCAGGTCCCGCTATTGGTTATTGACCGAGAATGGTTTTAGGTCATGTCTACATAGTTCTCGAACCCGTAGGGTCCGCACGCTTAACGTTTTGATGACAGTTTTATTATGAGTTTACAAGTTTTGATGTACCAAAGTTTGTTCGGAGTCTCGGATGTGATCACGGACATGACGAGGAGTCTCGTAATGGTCGAGACATAAAGATTGATATATTGGAAGCCTATGTTTGGACATCGGAATGGTTCCGGGTGAAATCGGCATTTTACCGGAGTACCGGGAGGTTACCGGAACCCCCCGGGGGGTTAATGGGCCGACTTGGGCTACGAGGGAGAAGAGAGAAGGAGCCAGGAGGGGGTCGTGCGCCCCTCCCCCTCCTAGTCCGAATAGGACAAGGGAAGGGGGGCGGCGCCCCCCCTTTCCTTCCCCTCTTCCTCCTCTTCACCCCTTTCTCCTATTCCAACTAGGAAAGAAGGGAGTCCTACTCCCGGTGGGAGTAGGACTCCCTCCTTGGTGCGCCCTCCTTGGCCGGCCACCTCCTCCCCCCTGGCTTCTTTATATACGGGGGCGGGGGGGCACCCCAAAGACACACAAGTTGATCTACGGATCGTTCCTTAGCCGTGTGCGGTGCCCCCCTCCACCATATTCCACCTCGGTCATATCGTCGCGGAGTTTAGGCGAAGCCCTGCGCCGGTAGAGCATCATCATCGTCACCACGCCGTCGTGCTGACGGAACTCGTCCCCGAAGCTTTGCTGGATCAGAGCCCGGGGATCGTCATCGAGCTGAACATGTGCTGAACTCGGAGGTGCCGTACGTTCGGTGCTTGGATCGGTCGGATCGTGAAGACGTACGACTACATCAACCGCGTTGTCATAACGCTTCCGCTTACGGTCTACGAGGGTACGTGGACGGACACTCTCCCCTCTCGTTGCTATGCCATCACCATGATCTTGCGTGTATGTAGGAATTTTTTTGAAATTACTACGTTCCCCATCAGTGGCATCCGAGCCTAGGTTTTATGCATTGATGTTATATGCACGAGTAGAACACAAGTGAGTTGTGGGCGATATAAGTCATACTGCTTACCAGCATGTCATACTTTGGTTCAGCGGCATTGTGAGATGAAGCGGCCCGGACCGACATTACGCGTACGCTTATGCGAGACTGGTTTCACCGCTGCAATCACTCGTTGCTTAAAGGTGACCGGCGGGTGTCTGTCTCTCTCACTTTAGTTGAACCAAGTGTGGCTACGCCCGGTCCTTGCGAAGGTTAAAACAGCACCAACTTGACAAACTATCGTTGTGGTTTTGATGCGTAGGTAAGAACGGTTCTTGCTAAGCCCGTAGCAGCCACGTAAAATTTGCAACAACAAAGTAGAGGACGTCTAACTTGTTTTTGCAGGGCATGTTGTGATGTGATATGGTCAAGACGTGATGCTATATTTTATTGTATGAGATGATCATGTTTTGTAACCCAAGTTATCGGCAACTGGCAGGAGCCATATGGTTGTCGCTTTATTGTATGAAATGCAAACGCCCTGTAATTGCTTTACTTTATCACTAAGCGGTAGCGATAGTCGTAGAAGCAATAGATGGCGTAACGACAATGATGCTACGATGGAGATCAAGGTGTCGCGCCGGTGACGATGGTGATCATGACGGTGCTTCGAAGATGGAGATCACAAGCACAAGATGATGATGGCCATATCATATCACTTATATTGATTGCATGTGATGTTTATCCTTTATGCATCTTATCTTGCTTTGATTGACGGTAGCATTTTAAGATGATCTCTCACTTAATAATCAAGAAGTGTTCTCCCTGAGTATGCACCGTTGCGAAAGTTCTTCGTGCTGAGACACCACGTGATGATCGGGTGTGATAGGCTCTACGTTCAAATACAACGGGTGCAAAACAGTTGCACACGCGGAATACTCAGGTCATACTTGACGAGCCTAGCATATACAGATATGGCCTCGGAACACGGAGACCGAAAGGTCGAACGTGAATCATATAGTAGATATGATCAACATAGTGATGTTCACCATTGAAACTACTCCATCTCACGTGATGATCGGACATGGTTTAGTTGATTTGGATCACGTGATCACTTAGATGACTAGAGAGATGTCTGTCTAAGTGGGAGTTCTTAAATAATATGATTAATTGAACTTAAATTTATCATGAACTTAGTACCTGATAGTATTTTGCTTGTCTATGTTTGTTTGTAGATAGATGGCTCGTGCTGTTCGTTAAATTTTAATGCGTTCCTTGAGAAAGCAAAGTTGAAAGATGATGGTAGCAATTACACGGACTGGGTCCGTAACCTGAGGATTATCCTCATTGCTGCATAGAAAAGTTACGTCCTGGAAGCACCGCTGGGTGCCAGGCTTGCTGCTGATGCAACTGACGACATTAAGAACGTCTGGCAGAGCAAATGAGATGTTCCAGGAGTTGAAGTTAATATTTCAAGCAAATGCCCGGATTGAGAGATATGAAGTCTCCAATAAGTTCTACAGCTGCAAGATGGAAGAGAATAGTTCTGTCAGTGAACACATACTCAAAATGTCTGGGTATAATAATCACTTGATTCAACTGGGAGTTAATCTTCCTGATGATAGTGTCATTGACAGAATTCTCCAATCACTGCCACCAAGCTACAAGAGCTTCGTGATGAACTATAATATGCAAGGGATGAACAAAACTATTCCCGAGCTCTTCGCAATGCTAAAAGCTGCGGAGGTAGAAATCAAGAAGGAGCATCAAGTGTTGATGGTTAACAAGACCACCAGTTTCAAGAAAAAGGGCAAAGGGAAGAAGAAGGGGAACTTCAAAAAGAACGGCAAGCAAGTTGCTGCTCAAGAAAAGAAACCCAAGTCTGGACCTAAGCCTGAAACTGAGTGCTTCTACTGCAAGCAGACTGGACACTGGAAGCGGAACTGCCCCAAGTATTTGGCGGATAAGAAGGATGGCAAAGTAAACAAAGGTATATGTGATATATATGTTATTGATGTGTACCTTACTAATGCTCGCAGTAGCACCTGGGTATTTGATACTGGTTCTGTTGCTAATATTTGCAACTCGAAACAGGGACTACGGATTAAGCGAAGATTAGCTAAGGATGAGGTGACGATGCGCGTGGGAAATGGTTCCAAAGTCGATGTGATCGCGGTCGGCACGCTACCTCTATATCTACCATCGGGATTAGTATTAGACCTAAATAATTGTTATTTGGTGCCAGCGTTGAGCATGAACATTATATCTGGATCTTGTTTGATGCGAGACGGTTATTCATTTAAATCAGAGAATAATGGTTGTTCTATTTATATGAGTAATATCTTTTATGGTCATGCACCGTTGAAGAGTGGTCTATTTTTATTAAATCTCGATAGTAGTGATACACATATTCATAGTGTTGAAACCAAAAGATGCAGGGTTGATAACGATGGTGCAACTTATTTGTGGCACTGCCGTTTAGGTCATATCGGTATAAAGCGCATGAAGAAACTCCATACTGATGGGCTTTTGGAATCACTTGATTATGAATCACTTGGTACTTGCGAACCGTGCCTCATGGGCAAGATGACTAAAACACCGTTCTCCGGAACTATGGAGCGAGCAACTGATTTGTTGGAGATCATACATACCGATGTTTGTGGTCCAATGAATGTTGAGGCTCGCGGCGGGTATCGTTATTTTCTCACCTTCACAGATGATTTGAGCAGATATGGGTATATCTACTTAATGAAACACAAGTCTGAAACATTTGAAAAGTTCAAAGAATTTCAGAGTGAAGTGGAAAATCATCGTAACAAGAAAATAAAGTTTCTACGATCTGATCGTGGAGGAGAATATTTGAGTTACGAGTTTGGTCTACACTTGAAACAATGCGGAATAGTTTCGCAACTCACGCCACCCGGAACACCACAACGAAATGGTGTGTCCGAACGTCGTAATCGTACTTTATTAGATATGGTGTGATCTATGATGTCTCTTACTGATTTACCGCTATAGTTTTGGGGTTATGCTTTAGAGACGGCCGCATTCATGTTAAATAGGGCACCATCGAAATCCGTTGAGACGACACCTTATGAACTGTGGTTTGGCAAGAAACCAAAGTTGTCGTTTCTTAAAGTTTGGGGCTGCGATGCTTATGTGAAGATACTTCAACCACATAAGCTCGAACTCAAATCGGAGAAATGTGTCTTCATAGGATACCCAAAGGAGACTATTGGGTACACCTTCTATCGATCTGAGGGCAAGATTTTCGTTGCTAAATTCGGATCCTTTCTAGAGAAGGAGTTTCTCTCGAAAGAAGTGAGTGGGAGGAAAGTAGAACTTGATGAGATAACTGTATCTACTCCCTTGTTGGAAAGTAGTTCATCACAAGAACCTGTTCCTGTGACAACTACACCAACTAGTGAGGAAGCTAATGATATTGATCATGAAACTTCAGATCAAGTTTCTACTGAACCTCGCTGGTCTACCAGAGTAAGATCCGCACCAGAGTGGTACGGTAATCCTATTCTGGAAGTCATGTTACTTGACCATGATGAACCTACAAACTATGAGGAAGCGATGATGAGCCCAGATTCCGCAAAATGGCTAGAGGCCATGAAATCTGAGATGGGATCCATGTACGAAAACAAAGTATGGACTTTGGTTGACTTGCCCGATGATCGGCAAGCCATTGAGAATAAATGGATTTTTAAGAAGAAGACTGACGCTAATGGTAATATAACTGTCTATAAAGCTCGACTTGTTGCGAAAGGTTTTCGACAAGTTCAAGGGGTTGACTACGATGAGACTTTCTCACCCGTAGCGATGCTTAAGTCTGTCCGAATCATGTTAGCTATTGCTGCATTTCATGATTATGAAATTTGGCAAATGGATGTCAAAACTGCATTCTTGAATGGATTTCTGGAAGAAGAGTTGTATATGATGCAACCAGAAGGTTTTGTTGATCCAAAAGGTGCTAACAAAGTGTGCAAACTCCAGCGATCTATTTATGGGCTGGTGCAAGCATCTCGGAGTTGGAATAAATGTTTTGATAGTGTGATCAAAGCATATGGTTTTATACAGACTTTTGGAGAAGCCTGTATTTATAAGAAAGTGAGTGGGAGCTCTGTAGCATTTCTGATTTTATATGTAGATGACATATTATTAATTGGAAATGATATAGAATTTCTGGATAGCATAAAGGGATACTTGAATAAAAGTTTTTCAATGAAAGACCTCGGTGAAGCTGCTTACATATTGGGCATCAAGATCTATAGAGATAGATCAAGACGCTTAATAGGACTTCCACAAAGCACATACCTTGACAAAATTTTGAAAAAGTTCAAAATGGATCAGGCAAAGAAAGGTTTTTTGCCTGTGCTACAAGGTGTGAAGTCGAATCAAACTCAATGCCCGACTACAGCAGAAGATAGAGAGAAAATGAAAGATGTTCCCTATGCTTCAGCCATAGGCTCTATCATGTATGCAATGCTGTGTACTAGACCTGACGTATGCTTAGCAATAAGCTTGACAGGAAGGTACCAAAGTAATCCAGGAGTGGATCACTGGACAGCGGTCAAGAACATCCTGAAATACCTGAAAAGGACTAAGGACATGTTTCTCGTATATGGACGTGACAAAGAGCTAATCGTAAATGGTTACGTTGATGCAAGCTTTGACACTGATCCGGACGATTCTAAATCGCAAACCGGATACGTGTTTTTATTAAACGGTGGAGCTGTAAGTTGGTGCAGTTCTAAACAAAGCGTCGTGGCGGGATCTACATGTGAAGCAGAGTGCATAGCTGCTTCTGAAGCAGCAAATGAAGGAGTCTGGATGAAGGAGTTCATTACCGATCTAGGTGTCATACCTAGTGCATCGGGACCAATGAAGATCTTCTGTGACAATACTGGTGCAATTGCTTTGGCAAAGGAATCCAGATTTCACAAGAGGACCAAGCACATCAAGAGACGCTTCAATTCCATTTGGGACCAAGTCCAAGTGGGAGACATAGAGATTTGCAAAATACATACGGATCTGAATGTTGCAGACCCTTGACTAAGCCTCTCTCACAAGCAAAACATGATCAACACCAAGACTCCATGGGTGTTAGAATCATTACTATGTAATCTAGATTATTGACTCTAGTGCAAGTGGGAGACTGAAGGAAATATGCCCTAGAGGCAATAATAAAGTTATTATTTATTTCCTCATATCATGATAAATGTTTATTATTCATGCTAGAATTGTATTAACCGGAAACATGATACATGTGTGAATACATAGACAAACATATAGTCACATGTATGCCTCTACTTGACTAGCTCATTAATAAAAGATGGTTATGTTTCCTAACCATAGACATGTGTTGTCATTTGATTAATGAGATCACATCATTAGAAGAATGATGTGATTGACATGACCCATCCCATTAGCCTAGCACTTGATCGTTTAGTATTCTGCTATTGCTTTCTTCATGACTTATACATGTTCCTGTAACTATGAGAAATATGCAACTCCCGTTTACCGGAGGAACACTTTGGGTACTACCAAACGTCACAACGTAACTGGGTGATTATAAAGGAGTACTACAGGTGTCTCCGAAGGTACATGTTGAGTTGGCGTATTTCGAGATTAGGTTTTGTCACTCCGATTGTCGGAGAGGTATCTCTGGGCCCTCTCGGTAATACTCATCACTTAAGCCTTGCAAGCATTATAACTAATAAGTTAGTTATGAGATGACGTATTACAGAACGAGTAAAGAGACTTCCCAGTAACGAGATTGAACTAGGTATTGGATACCGATGATCAAATCTCAGGCAAGTAACATACCGATGACAAAGGGAACAACGTATGTTGTTATGCGGTTTGACCGATAAAGATCTTCGTAGAATATGTAGGAACCAATATGGGCATCCAGGTCCCGCTATTGGTTATTGACCGAGAATGGTTTTAGGTCATGTCTACATAGTTCTCGAATCCGTAGGGTCCGCACGCTTAACATTTCAATGACAGTTTTATTATGAGTTACAAGTTTTGATGTACTGAAGTTTGTTCGGAGTCTCGGATGTGATCACGGACATGACGAGGAGTCTCGGAATGGTCGAGACATAAATATTGATATATTGGAAGCCTATGTTTGGACATCGGAATGGTTCCGGGTGAAATCGGCATTTTACCGGAGTACCGGGAGGTTACCGGAACCCCCCGGGGGGTTAATGGGACTACTTGGGCCACCAGGGAGAAGAGAGAAGGAGCCAGGAGGGGGACGCGCGCCCCTCCCCCTCCTAGTCCGAATAGGACAAGTGAAGGGGGGCGGCGCCCCCCCCTTTCCTTCCCCTCTTCCTCCTCTTCCCCCCTTTCTCCTATTCCAACTAGGAAAGAAGGGAGTCCTACTCCCGGTGGGAGTAGGACTCCCCCCTTGGCGCGCCCTCCTTGGCCGGCCGCCTCCTCCCCCCTGGCTCCTTTATATACGGGGGCGGGGGGACACCCCAAAGACACACAAGTTGATCTACGGATCGTTCCTTAGCCGTGTGCGGTGCCCCCCTCCACCATATTCCACCTCGATCATATCGTCGCGGAGTTTAGGCGAAGCCCTGCGCCGGTAGAGCATCATCATCGTCACCACGCCGTCGTGCTGACGGAACTCATCCCCGAAGCTTTGCTGGATCGGAGCCCGGGGATCGTCATCGAGCTGAACGTGTGCTGAACTCGGAGGTGCCGTACGTTCGGTGCTTGGATCGGTCGGATCGTGAAGACATACGACTACATCAACCGCTTTGTCATAACGCTTCCGCTTACGGTCTATGAGGGTACGTGGACAGACACTCTCCCCTCTCGTTGCTATGCCATCACCATGATCTTGCGTGTACGTAGGAAATTTTTTGAAATTACTACGTTCCCCATCAATCATTACTATCTTATATCTTTTGGCATGAAAATGTGTATCACTACGATCGAGATTCAATAAACCATTCCTTTAGGTGCAAGACTATTAAAGGTATTATTCAAATAAATAGAGTAACCATTGTTCTCCTTAAATGAATAACCGTATTGCGATAGACATAATCCAATCATGTCTATGCTCAACACAAACACCAAAAGACAATTATTCAGGTTTAATACTAATCTTGATGGTAGAGGGAGCGTGCGATGTTTGATCACATCAAACTTGGAAACACTTCCAACACATATCGTCAGCTCACCTTTAGCTAGTCTCCGTCTATTCCGTAGCTCTTTTTATTTCGAGTTACTAACACTTAGCAACTGTATCGGTATCTTAATACCCTGGTGCTACTAGGAGTACTAGTAAAGTACACATTAACATAATGTATATCCAATATACTTCTATCGACTTTGCCAGCCTTATCATCTACCAAGTATCTAGGGTAATTCTGCTCCAGTGGTTGTTCCCCTTATTACAGAAGCACTTAGTCTCGGGTTTGGGTTCAACCTTGGGTTTCTTCACTAGAGCAGTAGCTGATTTGCCATTTCATGAAGTATCCCTTCTTACCCTTGCCCTTCTTGAAACTAGTGGTTTCACCAACCATCAACAATTGATGCTCCTTCTTGATTTCTACTTTCGCGGTGTCAAACATCGCGAATACCTCAAGGATCATCATCTCTATCCCTGATATGTTATAGTTCATCACGAAGCTCTAGCAGCTTGGTGGCAATGACTTTGGAGAAACATCACTATCTTATCTGGAAGATCAACTCAGACTCGATTCAAGTGATTGTTGCACTCAGACAATCTGAGCACAAGCTCAACGATTGAGATTTTCTCCCTTAGTTTGCAGGCTAAGAATATCATCGGAGGTCTTATACCTCTTGACATGGGCACGAGCCTGAAATCCCAATTTCAGCCCTCGAAATGTCTCATATGTTCCGCGACGTTTCGAAAAAGTCTTTGGTGCCTTAACTCTAAACCGTTTAACTGAACTATCACGTAATTATCAAAACGTGTATGTCCGATGTTCGCAACATCCACAAACGACGTTTGGGGTTCAGCACACTGAGCGGTGCATTAAGGACATAAGCTTTCTACTGTCCGCATAATCGCTACTGTCAACTTTCAACTATATTTTCTCTAGGAACATATCTGAACAGTGGAACTAAAGCGCGAGCTTACGACATAATTTGCAAAGATCTTTTGACTATGTTCAGGATAATTAAGTTCATCTTATGAACTCCCACTCAGACAGACATCCCTCTAGTCATCTAAGTGATTACATGATCCGAGTCAACTAGGCCGTGTCTGATCATCACGTGAGACGGACTAGTCATCATCGGTGAACATCTTCATGTTGATCGTATGCTCCATACGACTCATGCTCTACCTTTCGGTCTCTTGTGTTCCGAGGCCATGTCTGTACATGCTAGGCTCGTCAAGTTAACCTAAGTGTTTCACGTGTGTAAATCTGGCTTACACCCGTTGTATGTGAACGTAAGAATCTATCACACCCAATCATCACGTGGTGCTTCGAAACGACAAACTTTCACAATAGTGCACAGTTAGGGGGAACACTTTCTTGAAATTTTAATGAGGGATCATCTTATTTACTACCGTCGTTCTAAGCAACTAAGATGTATAAACATGATAAACATCACATGCAATCAAAAAGTGACATTATATGGCCAATATCATTTTGCTCCTTTTGATCTCCATCTTCGGGGCTCCATGATCATCATCGTCACCGGCATGACACCATGATCTCCATCATCATGATCTCCATCATCGTGTCTCCATGAAGTTATCTCGCCAACTTATTACTTCTACTACTATGTCTACCGGTTAGCAATAAAGTAAAGTAATTACATGGCGTTGTTCAATGACACGCAGGTCATACAATAAATAAAGACAACTCCTATGGCTCCTGCCGGTTGTCATACTCATCGACATGCAAGTCATGATTCCTATTACAAGAACATGATCAATCTCATACATCACATATCATTCATCACATTCTTCTTGTCCATATCACATCACATAGCATACCCTGCAAAAACAAGTTAGGCGTCCACTAATTGTTGTTTGCATGTTTTACGTGGCTGCTATGGGTTTCTAGCAAGAACCTTTCTTACCTACGCAAAACCACAACGTGATATGCCAATTGCTATTTACCCTTCATAAGGACCCTTTTCATCGAATCCGTTCCGACTAAAGTGGGAGAGACTGGCACCCGCTAGCCACCTTATGCACCAAGTGCATGTCAGTCGGTGGAACCTGTCTCACGTAAGTGTACGTGTAAGGTCGGTCTGGGCCGCTTCATCCCACAATACCTTCGAAAAAAGATTGGACTAGTAACGGTAAGCATATTGAACAAAATCAACGCCCACAACTACTTTGTGTTCTACTTGTGCAAAGAATCTACGCAATAGACCTAGCTCATGATGCCACTGTTGGGGAACGTAGCAGAAATTCAAAATTTTCCTACGAGTCACCAAGATCTATCTATGGAGAGACTAGCAACGAGGGGAAGAAGAGTGCATCTACATACCCTTGTAGATCGCTAAGCGGAAGCGTTCAAGAGAACGGGGTTGAAGGAGTCATACTCGTCGTGATCCAAATCACTGGAGATCCTAGTGCCGAACGGACGGCACCTCCGCGTTCAACACACGTACAGCCCTGTGACGTCTCCCATGCCTTGATCCAGCAAGGAGAGAGGGAGAGGTTGAGGAAGACTCCGTCCAGCAGCAGCACGACGGCGTGGTGGTGGTGGAGGAGCGTGGCAATCCTGCAGGGCTTCGCCAAGCACCGCGGGAGAGGAGGAGGACTTGGGAGAGGGGAAGGGCTGCACCAGAACTTGGGTAAAGCTCCCATGTGCCTCCCCACTATATATAGCGGTGGAGGGGGCTGGTTTCTTGCCCTCCAAGTCCATTGGGGCGTTGGCAAAGGTGGGAGGAAAGAAATCCCATCATTTCCTTCCCCACCGATTGTTATCCCCCCTTTTTAGGGATCTTGATCTTATCCCTTCGGGATATGATCTTATTCCTTCTAAGGGGGGATCTTGGTGCGCCTTGACCAGGGGTGTGGGGCCTTGCCCCCACTACCCACGTTCATGTGGGTCCCCCCATGCAGGTGGGCCCTACTCCGGAACCTTCTAGAACCTTCCCGGTACAATACCGAAAAATCCCGAACATTTTCCGGTGGCCAAAATAGGACTTCCCATATATAAATCTTTACCTCCGGACCATTCCGGAACTCCTCATGACGTCCGGGATCTCATCCGGGACTCCGAACAACATTCGGTAACCACATACAAATTTCGTTTATAACACTAGCGTCATCGAACCTTAAGTGTGTAGACCCTACGGGTTCGGGAACCATGCAGACATGACCGAGACATTCTCCGGTCAATAACCAACAGCGGGATCTGGATACCCATGTTGGCTCCCACATGTTCCACGATGATCTCATCGGATGAACCACGATGTCAATGACTCAATCGATCCCGTATACAATTCCCTTTGTCTAACGGTATTGTACTTGCCCGAGATTCGATCGTCGGTATGCCGATACCTTGTTCAATCTCGTTACCGGCAAGTCTCTTTACTCGTTTCGTAACACATCATCCTGTGATCAACCCCTTGATCACATTGTGCACATTATGATGATGTCCTACCGAGTGGGCCCAGAGATACCTCTCCGTCACATGGAGTGACAAATTCCAGTCTCGATTCGTGCCAACCCAACAGACACTTTCGGAGATACCTGTAGTGCACCTTTATAGCCACCCAGTTACATTGTGACGTTTGGTACACCCAAAGCATTCCTACGGTATCCGGGAGTTACACAATCTCATGGTCTAAGGAAAAGATACTTGACATTAGAAAAGCTTTAGCATACGAACTACACGATCTCTGTGCTAGGCTTAGGATTGGGTCTTGTCCATCACATCATTCTCCTAATGATGTGATCCCGTTATCAATGACATCCAATGTCCATGGTCAGGAAACCGTAACCATCTATTGATCAACAAGCTAGTCAACTAGAGGCTTACTAGGGACATGGTGTTGTCTATGTATCCACACATGTATCTGAGTTTCCTATCAATACAATTATAGCATAAACGATTATCATAAACAACGAAATATAATAATAACTAATTTATTATTGCCTCTAGGGCATATTTCAAACAGCTTAACGGCGCCTCCATCAACGAGGAACACCTCACTATTATGAGTGCGGTGATTCAAAAGGTTCAGTCCGCCAAAAGCGGGGTGCAGGAGCCTGTACAAGTCTGTTAACAGGCTTTGAGGTATGTGTTCAAAACATATAAAAATGTTACCGCATAGACAGTAGCCCCTGATGCTCGGTTCGGCGTTCGGAAAAGAAGAGCCGAGCTGAGGATCTAAAAAGATATATGCAGGAGTCTAATAAAAATGTGTTGATATGGGAATGCAGGCTGCGCTGCTGACCTCTGCCGCACTGACTGCGGAGGTCAATGCATTGAAGGGAAGCCTCGAGCGGTCCGAGAGCGAGCTCGGCCGTGCCAAGAAGCAGCTCGAGGACAAGGAGGGTATGTAATACCGTATGTAAATGTATATAGAGATACTTGGTTGCAAATAATGACAGGACCAACTTTAAATGTTGCAGGGGCCACGGCCGAGGTGGCGACCCTGAAGGAGGCGGTCTCCAAGGCCGAAAACAGTGCGGCCCTGGAGCGCACCGAGCGAGAGAAGCAGGAGGCGCGGGTGGCAGAAGTGCGGCAAGAGCTCCAGGCTCTCGTGGAAAAACACAAGAGTTTGGAGCGTGACTCGAAGACTCGAGAGTCCGAGCTCACATTGGTGCTTGAGAGTGCCAAAAATGCTAAGGCCGAAGCCCAGAAGGCCCTCCAGGAGATCGAGGCGATGAAGAAAATAGCGGCGGGTAAGGCATTTTTTATGCAAAGCAAGAATATAAAAGTTAATTAGCTGCTACTTACCCGAATCCGGAGCTCTCGAGGAGCGTTCGCCGATCTGCCCCGTAGTGTGTCTGATGCCGCCGCATACTACCGAGCCGAAGAGGGGAGCTCGACGGAAAAAGTGTTCTGGTCTCAGTATGCTGAGGCCGAACATCCGGTGCCCCTGAGCGACCAGATGAAGCAGTTGGTCGAGCTCCACAAGGTGGTCGAACAGGCCATGAAGGGCCTCATAGCTCGGCAGTGGCCTGGAGAAGCCATGCCTGGGAGCTACTTCGGTCTGGTGCGGCGGCTGGTGGATGAGTGTTCGTGGATTGAGGTCGTCAAGCGCTCCATCTGTATCGAAGGTGCCCGTCGGGCCCTTGCCCATGCTAAAGTGCACTGGGCAAGCTGGACGCTGAGAAGCTTTTGACGGATGCGCCCCCGCCGGGCAAGGAGTATCGCACGCCCGAGATGTATTATAAGGGCGTCCTGAAGGGTGCTCGCCGTATAGCAGACAAATGCACTAAAGATGTAATTTTTGAGTAGGCTCGCATTTGTTATCATGTACGCTGAAAACTTTGTTCATATGTGCTAAGCAACGATTGTTAATTTAAAATATTACCTTTTGTGCGGCCGTTTATCAAATCTGAGAGATGCAAGTCATCGGCTTCGACCCCCATGCCACGAGTGCTGTGGTGTTCGGGATAAACCTGAGCGCTCTTGTTCCCATTCTTGGGTCCATCTAGGGAGGCGCTCAGCACAACGAACCAGGCCGTCGGACTTATAATGCTTTATCACTCTCACTTAGCCATAGAATTCTATAATTTTAAATTTCGGCGAAGCCCCTAGTATTCGGAAGACCGAGTTCGGGGCGCTATCCACGCCTAGGCCGGATAAGTCCGGTTCCTCGCTCTAAGCGGCATAAGTCTTTAAGGACTCGAAAAACCTCGCGAACAGCGACCGGTCTCTTGCACTATCATGACGGTCAGTTTTAGCTTTCTCTACTGAGGTGTTAACCCAGCTCAACTGGGGCACAATCGCAGTAGTTCTCCCAGCGCTACCTTAGCCAACATTGCAGAACGTAAGGTACCAAAACATGGGAGCCAGGCAAACCCAACTATTGACCAAAGACATGATTCGAAGCCGATGCATATAGTGCTATAAGTTCGGGGTGCCGCACTCATAAGAGTGTTCGGTCTTCTCACACCATGTTATGGGGTGCTTTAGCCCGTGGTGTATTGTCCGTACCAAAGTGCACGGTTGCATAATGTCATGACTGAACATATATATATAAAGGAGTACAATAATAGATAGAAGCTATGTATTGTTTATTATTTAAAAATTGCTGCTATGAAAGCAGAACGATACAAATAGTGCGATAAGCAAGGGATGGGATTATTTGACATGCCCCCTCCAGGGGCTAGCTGTGGGATTTTAAGTAAAATAGGTAGTAAGCTCGTTATAGAGACCACCTGGACATTTGACGCGGCTTGTCCTCACCCTGGCTGTTGCATCATGTGCTCGGTGAGTGTATTGCCGGACAGGCCTTCTGAGTAGTTGGGTCCTGAAAGTATATATATATAAAAAAAAGGAAAACGGCCGAATAGGGAGCCCCTTAGTGCGGTTGAGCCGCATTCTGGGCGTGCCGTAGTTGTGCCCCTCCCCTTATGCCCATGGTATTTTCAAAGCGTAATTATGTACACGTGGTACCGATAGCACCATCTGACGAGGGCTGGGGTTGGGGCCGCACTGCTATGCTTGCTTGGATCGTGCCCGCCGGCTCTGTTGTAGGTTGCTTCGGGCGTGCTTGACATTGTCCGGACATTTAATACCCGGATTGGAGAGCTTCCTTGAGAGGTTGCTCTATACTTCCGCCGCCAGGACCGCTGTGTGCTCCTCCGTTCTAGAGAGCGTTCGGTGTTTCCATTTACCGTGATGACTCCGCGAGGGCCTGGCATCTTGAGCTTGAGATACGTAGTGCGGCACCGCATTGAACTTTGCAAATGCGGTTCGTCCGAGCAGGGCGTGATAGCCGCTGCGGAATGGGACTATGTCTAAGATTAACTCTTCGCTTCGAAAATTATCCGAGGATCCGAAGATCACTTCGAGTGTAACTGAGCCTGTACAGCTGGCTTCTACACTCGGTATGACACCTTTAAAGGTTGTCTTTGTGGGTTTGATCCTTGAGGGATCTATACCCATTTTTCGCATTGTATCCTGATAAAGCAGGTTCAGGCTGCTGCCGCCATCCATGAGGACTCTGGTAAGGTGAAATCCGTCAATGATTGGGTCTAGGACCAATGCGGCGAATCCGTCGTGACGGATGCTGGTGGGGTGGTCCCTTCGATCAAATGTGATCGGGCCGGAGGACCATCGGTTGAACTTTGGGGCGACTGGCTCCAATGCATAGACGTCCTTGAGAGCACGCTTCCGCTCCCTTTTGGGATATGGGTTGTGTATATCATGTTCACCGTCCACACTTGCGGGGGGAATCCCTTCTGTCCTCTGTTGTTCGGTGGCCGGGGCTCCTCCTCGTTATCTCTACGCAGCCCCTTGTCTCTAGTTTCGGCACTTAACTTGCCTGCCTGCTTGAACACCCAACAATCCCTGTTGGTGTGGTTGGCTGGTTGTTCGGGGGTGCCATGTATCTGGCACAAGCGGTCGAGTATCTGGTCTAAGTTGGATGGGCCCGAAGGGTTTCTTTTGAATGGCTTCTTCCGCTGACCGGGTTTAGAGCCTCTGAATCCGGTGTTGACTGCCGTATCCTCAGTATTGTCGCCGTTAATGCGGCGCTTGTGCTTGTTGCGACATGACCTGCCATTGTTGTCCTTGGTATCAGAATTACCAGGGCTCTTGGTTATGTTATTGCTACGAGCTAGCCAGCTGTCTTCGCCCGCGCAGAAGCGGGTCATGAGTGTCGTGAGGGCTGCCATAGATTTCGGCTTTTCCTGTCCTACGTGCTGGGCAAGCCATTCGTCTCGGATGTTGTGCCTGAAGGCAGTAAGGGCCTCGGCGTCCGGACAGTCGACTATTTGATTTTTCTTGGTTAGGAACCGTGTCCAGAATTGCCTGGCCGATTCCTCTGGCTGCTGGATTATGTGGCTTAGGTCATTGGCGTCTGGTGGTCGCACGTAAGTGCCCTGGAAGTTGTCAAGGAATGCGGATTCCAGGTCCTCCCAGCAACTAATTGACTCTGCTGGCAGGCTGTTAAGCCAATGTCGAGCTGGTCCTTTAAGCTTGAGCGGGAGGTATTTGATGGTGTGTAGATCATCACCACGGGCCATGTGGATATGGGGAAGGTAATCCTTGATCCATACCGTGGGATCAGTTGTGCCATCCTATGATTCAATGTTTACGGGCTTGAAACCCTCGGGGATTTGATGATCCATTACTTCGTTTGTGAAGCATAGTGGGTGTGCGTCGCCCCTGTACTGGGATATATCACGGCGCAGCTCAGATGAGCTTGGTCTGTTCTATTCGGCCTGGCCGTATTTATCATATTCAGTGTGACGGTTATCGTCACGTGATGTGGGGCGCCCACGCGATCCGTAGATCGATCTTGTTTGCATTGCCTTGTCCTCCAGTATGTCTCGCAGATCTGTTGCGTCTCCCCATACTCTGTTATGTTTTGAGCGGTGCCGGGGTGCTTCTTAGGTCGAGGGCCCGAAGGTCTCTCTGTCGCGGCCACGGGGTGGCCGATCGGGCGCATCGTACGCTGGTAATGTAGGTCTAGTTGCTTCCTCCTCAAGTTGGGGTAGCAGCCTACGCTTTGGGTAGCTCTTGGAGGGGCGCTCGAGTTTATACTCTTCGGCCGCCAGGACTTCGGTCCATCTGTCGGCTAGCAAGTCTTGGTCAGCTCTAAGTTGTTGCTGTTTTTTCTTGAGGCTGCGTGCCGTGGCCATAAGCCTGCGTTTGAAACGCTCTTGTTCGACGGGATCCTCTGGCATGACGAATTCATCGTCGTCGAGGCTTGCCTCGTCTTCAGAGGGAGGCATATAGTTGTCGTTCTCAACCTCTCTGTCGGCCGCTCTCTCATGAGGGCTGGCTCCTTCATCCTCCTGCACTGAATCCTGCTGCAGGGGGTTATCTTCGGTACTGTCCGGCGTGTTGTTATCTCTGGTGCCGGATTCGCCGTTCTTGCTTTGGCGGGATTTAGAGCGGCGCCGCTGACGTCGGTGCTTGGGTTGCTTCTTGGAGGGGTCCTCCTCCGTTTTTTCCTCGCCATCCCCTGCTTTGGGGGTGTCCACCATGTATATGTCATATGACGAGGTGGCTTTCCAGTTCCCTATAGGTGCTGGTTCTTGGTCGTCTCCTTCATCGGCGTCCATACCGTCGATGTCTTCAGAGTCAAAGTCGAGCATGTCGGTTAGATCGTCGATAGTGGCTATAAAGTGGGTGGTGGGTGGGTTTCGAATTTCTTCGTCGTCCGTATGCCAACCCTGCTAACCATAATCCGGCCAGGGCTCTCCTGACAAAGAGAGAGACTTTAGGGAGTTCAGGATATCGCTAAAGGGCGAGTGCTGAAAGACGTCCGCAGCGGTGAACTCCATGATCGGAGCCCAATCTGGTTCGATCAGAAGGGGTGCGGGAGATTCAGAGTCCGGAACAGAGTCCGGCACCTTGGAGTCACGGGCCTTGCAAAGGACTAGGCTGGTATTCGGCTCTATCGCCGTAGAGATTGCGGCTCCTGGGGCGGCGTCCAACCATCCGTCCCTGGTTAGCATGGTCTGCTCCGAGCTAATAGTCAGAGCGGACTCCTGAGCGGCACTCTGGACGCTGTCCGGCGGCAGAGCTAGATCATGCCCCTCGAGACAGTGCGCCGCGCTCGGTCGTGGCTCGAATCCGTCGAAGATCAAATCCCCGCGAATGTCGGCCATGTAGTTTAAGCTTCCAAACCTGACCTGATGGCCGGGGGCATAGCTTTCGATCTGCTCCAGATGGCCAAACGAGTTGGCCCGGAGTGCAAAGCCGCCGAATACAAAGATCTGTCCGGGGAGAAATGTCTCGCCCTGGACCGTGTCGTGGTTGATGATCGAAGAAGCCATCGGGCCTAAAGGCGACGACACAGAGGAACTCTCAATGAAAGCACCAATGTCGGTGTCAAAACCGGCGGATCTCGGGTAGGGGGTCCTAAACTGTGCGTCTAGGCCGATGGTAACAGGAGACAAGGGACACGATGTTTTTACCCAGGTTCGGGCCCTCTCGGTGGAGGTAAAACCCTACTCTTACTTGATTAATATTGATGGTATGGGTATTACAAGAGTTGATCTACCACGTGATCAGAGAGGCTAAACCCTAGAAGCTAGCCTATGGTATGATTGTTGTTCGTCCTACGGACTAAAACTCTCCGGTTTATATAGACACCAGAGAGGGCTAGGGTTACACAGAGTCGGTTACAATGGGAAGAGATCTTCATATCGTATCGCCAAGCTTGCCTTCCACGCCAAGGAAAGTCCCTATCCGGACATGGGACAGAGTCTTCAATCTTGTATCTTCATAGTCCGGGAGTCCGGCCAAAGGTCATAGTCCGGCCATCCGGACACCCCCTAATCCAGGACTCCCTCAGTTAGGTTTCCACCAAAACCATCTCGGACCCACCGACTTGAAAAACTCGGTCCCACCGATTCGATTAACGCCATTGCACTAGTAACTCTCGGTCTGACCAAGAATTGCTAATCGGTGTGACCGATTTTAGAACTTTGTGAAACCCCAGCAGTCTCGGTGCCACCAAACTATGACTCGGTCTGACCGAGTTCACTAGTTTAGGCTCCAAAACTGCTTCGGTATCACCGAGTTTGAAAATCGGTTGATCCGAAATGCTTTCTCTGGAAAACTAAAACTAAGTTTTTGAGTCATTCTTTTGCAAAAATCTTTGCATTTTGTTATGCTCATCCATTCTATCTCATCTATAACTATTCACAGGGCCAGCAGTCAGTGTTTTCAAAATGTCAGACCAAAGTGACAGCCAGAACAGGGAAGAAGAGCATATTCACATGAGTGAGGGCACTAGTCCATCTAGCACTTCAGATGATGGCAGCAGAAGCACTCCTAGAAATTTGCCTAAAGCATCCACAAGAGCCAGAAGGAAGAGAACCTCAGACTCTGAGGATGAGGACTATGTGGCAGCTGAAGATGAGGCTACTTCCAAGAAGGTAGTGCTCAAAAAGGAGTATGGCTCAGCAAAGAACACAAAGCCTGGACTTAATAGGAAGGTCCCTGCCAAGAGGACACCTATGCTGAAGGTCAGAGGATCAACACAAGTACCTGAAAAACCTGATCCCAAAGAGGCACCTGCAAGGAGGATTCCCACTTCTAAACCCAGGAAGGTTGCCACTGGAGAAACCATGAAGTTTACTATTGAGTCAGAAGATGAGTCTGCTGGTCAAGACAAAAAGAAGAAGAGAGTCAGAACCACCACTGCCAAAGTTCTTGGCAATCCCTTTATGAGGAGAGACTCTGAGGAAGAGGAAGAAGAGGTTGCTGCACCAGCACCCAAGGCACAAAATCTGATGGGTGATGCTATAAGGTCAGGGGCTGCATCATCAAAGCCCAAAGAAGCACCCAAAGCTGCCTCCAAGCCCAAGAGTGCACCAAAGAGGAATACCAGGAGTATACCAGCTGCTGAGAAAAACAAGGCCCCAGTGCCTGAAACTGTTGCTGAAGAAGAAGATGAAGAGCATGTCCTGAGAAAGTTGAAGCCAAAGATTCCAGACCACAATGATGCTCATCCTGTGGCCGAGAACATGAAGCTGAGAAAGGATGCAGGACTCAGACAGTGGAGGTTGTCAGATCCATATGCTATCAGGAGGAGGACTGCTGTTGACTACAGGTTCCACACTAAGGAACAGCAGGACTTCTATGAGACAGTGTTGTTGGACAAGAAGCCTATAGTTTGTGACATGAGGTGGGTCGACTGGACCTACATGAAGGAGAAAGAAGAACACTATCCTGGAGTGTATGACAGCTTCAATGCGTGTGGAGTTGCAGACTTTGTTGGGCAGAAGCTCACAAACTGGAATGATGAGCTCATTATGCAATTCTACTCCACAACACATTTCTATCCAGATGGCAGGATAGTTTGGATGTCTGAAGGTACGAGATACCAATCAATTATTCAGTAATGGGCCAATCTGATCAATGCCCCAAAGGAGAGTGAAGATGACTTGGACGTTTATGCCAAGAAAAAGATGGATCACAATTCTATGGCACATATGTACAAGGAGATCCCAGACGAAGCTCTTGAGACTTTCAAGTTTGGGCCAGTCCATTTTCTTCTGTTAGGGCTGCCAACGATCAACTAGATCCTAAGGCACACTCTTTTGCCCAATTCAGGTGACCATAGCATGATCAGAGGGCATGCAATTAATTTGCTACACATATTTGATGCGCCACAGAAATTCAAGGTCATGAGCCTCATGGTTGAGACTATCAAGAGGACAGCAGCAGACCAAAAGAGAGGTTGTGGATATGCCCCACAAATTCAGGAGTTGATTAACTCAAAGATGGGCACAGGAAAATATCTGTTGGATAAGAAACACCTTGTTCTCTATCCAGACTTTGAGGACAATCAAGTTGTGATGAATGAGAATGAACCATCATCAGTACAAGCTCAAGAGAAGAAGGAGAAAGCAAAGAAAGAGAAGGCTGCCAAGATGCCAACTCAAGAGGAGGCATCTGAGTACATTTTGAAGAACAAGCAGGACCAGCTTGGTTACTTGATAGCATCAACTCTGAGGATTGAGAAGGGGTTGGCCACCCTAACTCGAAACCAGGAGAGCCTGGAAAGAATCATGGAACAAAAATTCTATGATTTAGATGTCAAAGTAACTGAGATTCAGTCAGTTGTGGAGCAGCTTCAGGATGATATGCAGGAGAGGAAGGGCAAGACAACCACAGATGCATCTGCCAGAGTGCCTAGAGCTCAGAGATTAGCTGCAGTGCCAGTGACAGACACCAGAGCCACTTCATCTGCACCAGCTACAGCTCCTACAGCTCCAGTGCAACCAACTCCAACACCTACTCCTCCAGTTCCATCCACATCAACTGAAGCTTTCGTCCTTGGCGTCATCTCTACACCACCACCTGAATATCAAGCCTGGGAGTCGTTCTAGTGCTATGCATTTTCTATGAACTTTTTGGTAACTTGTTGCCAAAGGGGGAGAAAAATGTATAGATCATAGGCTTCGAGAGAGAGGATTTTCTTTTGTTCTCTCTTGTCTTCTTGGTTGAACCTTGTTTGCTTTTGATTGCTTGAAATACTATGCTATTATCTGTGAGACATTGATGATCATGTGTTTGATCATAAGCTACACTTATGCTTGCTAGATGATATTATCTTACTTATCCTTATATGATCATTCACTTTGCTTGGTAATGAGTGCTTGTATTCAATCTTTATTCAATCTTTATTATTTTGAGTGCTCCACCAAGATGTATGTGACATGAAAGAGTAACCCATGAGCCCAATTCCTTGTGCATTTGCAGTCCAAAGCAAATCTTAAACTATGCACAAATTTAGGGGGAGCTCTTGCTTATCACATACTTCTCAAAGCGACGATGTTTTTCAATCCTATTATCATTTATCGAAGCTTTGATCTATATGTTGTCATCAATTACCAAAAAGGGGGAGACTGGAAGTGCAACTATCCCTAGGTGGTTTTGGTAATTCATAACAACTTATAGCTTATTGAGCTAATGCTATTCCAAGACAAATATTTCAGGTAAGCTCAATGAATGGCATGGCATGGATGATGAAAGTGGATCCCTCACAATATTAAGGACAAAGGATTGGCTCAAGCTCAAAAGATCAAGACTCTACATTTTACATTTTAGTGATCCAAGATCACATTGAGTCTATAGGAAAAGCCAATACTATCAAGGAGGGATGAGGTGTTGCTTAATGAGCCTCTTACTTCAAGTGCTTAGTGATATGCTCCAAAAACCCTCAACTACTTTCTCACATCCACATATGACCTAAACCCAAAGTCAAACTTGGCCACACCGATTCTTTCTATCCGGCCACACCGAGTTCAGATGTCATAGCCACTGCCACAAACCCTAGGTAAATCGGTCTCACCGATAGGGATCTCGGTCTCACCGAGATGGGATTGTAATCTCGCTATTTCCCTTCGTAACATTTCGGTCTAACTGAAGTGATCGATCGGTCCCACCGAGATTGCAATGTAAACTCTCTGTTTCCCTTTCATAACATTTTGGTCTCACCGAAAAGAGCGAATCGGTCCCATCGAGTTTACCTGACCAACTCTCTGGTTAGCTAATTACCAAAATCGGTCTCACCGAATTTTTGTAATCGGTCTCACCGAGATTACGTTATGCCCTAACCCTAACCACATCGGTCCTACCGAGTTGCATGTCGGTCCCACCAAAAATCACTAACGGTCACTAGGTTTACTGAATCAGTCCGACCGAGTTTGTTGATTCGGTCCCATCGAGTTTGGTAAATTGTGTGTAACGGTTAGATTTTGTGTGGAGGCTATATATACCCCTCCACCTCCTCTTCATTCGTGGAGAGAGCCATCAGAACAAACCTACACTTCCAACTTACCATTTCTGAGAGAGAACTACCTACCCATGTGTTGAGGCCAAGATACTCCATTCCTACCATATGAATCTTGATCTCTAGCCTTCCCCAAGTTGCTTTCCACTCAAATCTTCTTTCCACCAGATCCAAATCCTATGAGAGAGAGTTGAGTGTTGGGGAGACTATCATTTGAAGCACAAGAGCAAGGAGTTCATCATCAACGCACCATTTGTTACTTCTTGGAGAGTGGTGTCTCCTAGATTGGCTAGGTGTCACTTGGGAGCCTCCAACAAGATTGTGGAGTTGAACCAAGGAGTTTGTAAGGGCAAGGAGATCGCCTACTTCATGAAGATCTACCGCTAGTGAGGCAAGTCCTTCATGGGCGACGGCCATGGTGGGATAGACAAGGTTGCTTCTTCGTGGACCCTTCGTGGGTGGAGCCCTCCGTGGACTCACGCAACAGTTACCCTTCGTGGCTTGAAGTCTCCATCAACATGGATGTACGATAGCACCACCTATCGGAACCACGACAAAAACATCCGTGTCTCCAATTGTGTTTGAATCCTCCAAACCCTTCCCTTTAATTCTTGCAAGTTGCATGCTTTACTTTCCGCTGCTCATATACTCTTTGCATGCTTGCTTAAATTGTGTGAAGATTGCTTGACTTGTCCAAAGATAGCTAAAATTTGCCAAAGTCTAAAATTGGGAAAATGTTAAGTTTTTAATTGGTCAAGTAGTCTAATCACCCCCCTCTAGACATACTTCAAGGTCCTACAGTGGTAGACTAGCAGATGTAGGGGAAAGTAGGTGTAACTGTCTACCCATCGTAAGGTGCAAACGCTTCTGAAAGACTATGTCTCGGTCATCCGTTTCTCAAACACCAAGTAGTGCGAGAATCCAATTGGAGGACATCGAGTCTTGTGGGGAAAAGTGCGCAAACCTCTGCAGAGTGTATGAACTAATCATGGTTAGCCGTGTCCCCGGTTATGGATGTTTTGACTATCTAGTACCTGGATTATCATGTGAATCTCATCATGTTACTTTAATTAATTTTGTTGGGTTTAATGATGATGCTTAATTGGGATTGAGTTGGGTGAACCTTATCAATGTTTAACAACCACCATGATAGTTAAATAAAATTTATTCCTTTGCAGTAGGGAAAGATTGGATTTGTGCAACACTGTAACCATAGAGCTTTCCACCAGCCATATATGAATGTAGTATAGCATTATTCTATTCATTACTCTCTATGTGTTACATGCCAGCATATTCCATGTGCTGACCTATTTTCGGGTTGCAACGTTCATGTTGTAGACTTTTCAGACGACGAGTAAGGTGCCTTAGGTCGTGGTCTTATACTCAGTGATGCCGTTGGAGTTTATGGACTCGCTTATCTTCCAAGACTTCCGCTGTTGTCGTTATTAGATGGCCTTAAGCCATATTTATTGTAATAAGCTCTCTTTTGGGACATTCGATGTAATAAGTGTGTGATTGCTACTCTGTTATAAATCCTTCAAGTACTGTGTGTGTCAGCATTACTGATCCAGGGATGACACTAAAGCACATAGATCAGACTGTTTGAGGTCTGGTCGCTACAAGATCGTTGTCACGATGATGGCCCCGGCGGTGTTCCGGTGCCACCGAAATAGAGGGGAGAGAGACCCCCTCCTTCTTCTTCTTCCTTGGCCTCCCCCTAGATGGGAGGAGGGTTTCCCCTCTAGTCCATGGCCTCCATGGCGGTGGAGGGGCATGAGCCCCACCGAGATTGGATCACTCTCTCTCTCTCTGTTTCGTTTTGTTTCTATGTTCCGTTTTCTGTCCTTTCATCGTTTCTTAAATTCCCGCATATCCGTAACTCCGACTGGGCTGAAATTTTAACACAATTTTTATCTGGATATAAGCTTCCTTACGGTCAAAGGACACCTCCAACCAACCTACGGGGTGGCCACAAGCCTGCCAGGCATGACCCTTGGGCTCGTGGGCCCCTCTGGCATCATCTCATGTTGATTCCGCTTCCCAAAAATCATATACATTCCAAAATAATTATCCGTAAATTTTTATCGCGTTTGGACTTCGTTTGATATGGGTACTCTGCGAAACAAAAACATGCAACAAACATGAGTTGGCACTAGGCACTGGATCAATATGTTAGTCCCAAAAATAATATAAAATGTTGCCAAAAGTATATGAAAGTTGTAAAATATTGGCATGAAACAATAAAAATTATAGATACGACGGAGACGTATCAGCATCTCCAAGCTTAATTTTTGCTGGTCCTCGAGTAGGTAAATGATAAAAAGATAATTTTTGATGTGAAATGCTACCTAGCATAATCTTGATCATATAATCTAATCATGGCATGAATATTAAGACACGAGTGATTAAAAGCAATAGTCTATAATTTTATATAAAGACATCAATACTCAGGCATCCCAATAAATAATCATGTCTTTCAAAATATCAATGCTAAAGAACGTTATCCCTACAAAATCATATAGTCTTATCATGCTCCATCTTCTTAACACAACGTATTTATCATGTACAACCCCGATGACAAGCCGAGCAATTGGTCCATACATTTTTACGCACTTCAGCTTTTTATCTTCACTCAATACATGAGCTTGAGCCATGGATATAGCACTATGGGTGGAATAGAATATGATGTTGGAGTTTGTGTGGAGAAGACAAAAAAGGAGAAAGTCTCACATCGACGTGGCTAATCAATGGGCTATGGAGATGCCCAATAGTTGATGTCAATGCGAGGAGTAAGGATTGCCATGCAACGGATGCACTAAGAGATATAAGTGTATGAAAGCTCAAACTGAAAACTAGGTGGGTGTGCATCTAACTTGCTTGCTCATGAAGACATCGGGCATTTGAGGAAGCCCGTCATCAGTATATACAAGCCAAGTTCTATAATGAAAAATTCCCACTAGTATATGAAAGTGATAACTCAAGATACTCTATATGAAGAACATGGTGCTACTCTGAAGCACAAGTGTGGTAAATGGATAGTAACATTGCCCCTTATCTCTTTTTCTCTCATTTTTTTGTTTTCTTCTTTTTCTTCTTTTTTTTGTTGGGCTCTTTTTGCCTTTTTTTTATTTTTGTCCAGAGTCTCACCCCGACTTGTGGGGGAAATCATAGTATCCATCATCCTTTCCTCACTGGGGCAATGCTCTAATAATGATGATCATCACACTTTTATTTAATTACAACTCGATACAACTAATATATGATGATTCTATATGAATGCCTCTCGCGGTGTACCAGGATGTGCAATGATCTAGCATAGCAAAGATATCAAAACATGAACAAGCCATGGAAATATCATGCTAGCTATCTTACAATCATGCAGAGCAATGTGACAATGAATGCTCAAGTCATGTATATGATGATGATGGAAGTTGCATGGCAATATATCTCGGAATGGCTATGGAAATACCATAAGAGGTAGGTATTGTGGCTGTTTTGAGGAAGATATAGGGAGGCTTATGTGTAATAGAGCGTATCATATCACGGGGTTTGGATGCATCGGTGAAGTTTACACCAACTCTCGAGGTGAGAAAGGGCAATGCACGGTACCGAAGAGGCTAGCAAATTGCGGAAAGATGAGAGTGTGTATAATCCATGGACTCACATTAGTCACAAAGAACTCACATACTTAATGCGAAAGTTTATTAGCACTCGAAGCAAAGTACTACTACGCATGCCCCTAGGGGGTAGATTCGTAGGAAAAGACCATCACTCGTCCCCGACCGCCATTCATAAGGAAGACAATCAATAATACACTACTAGGGAAAACCTTATACACAGAGGTATAGCAGTAGCGCGGGTCTAGGAAGGGCGCTACTGATAATTAGTGGTAGGGTGTGCCAATAAAGCACGCTACAGATATGGTCATAGTAGTAGCGCGCCTGTAGGAAAAGCGTTACTAATAAAATTCCCAAACTATTGCCGGTAGGCTAGGAATAGTAGTAGCGGTTCTTCCTAAAGCACGCTACTGCTAAATGCTTTGTAGCAGCGCATTTCTGGTGTGGAGCGCTACTGCTACGAAAAAGAAAATAAATAGAAAAATAAGTAGAAAAGTAAATGAAAATCAAAGAAATAGAAAAAGGAGAAATGAAAAAAGAAAATGTGAAGAAAAACAAAAGAAAAATAAAAATAAAAGAGAAAGGCATTGCAGTAGCGCATTTTGGTGGAAAGCGTTATAGCTAACTTAGCTATAGCGCCTTTTGCCAAAACGTGCTGCTGCTATTTTGACTTAACCCCGGCCGCGCGGGCTCAAAATTTTGCTAAGTCCTTTCCCCCCTCTCCCCCTATCCCCCAACTCCTCCATCGCCGTCGTCAATCGCCCTGCCGCCCTCGACCTCATCGTCGCTGTTCAAGGCCGCCCGAGGCTGTCATCGACCTCACCGCCACCGCCATCAACCTTATTGTCGCCGCCCGAGCCCGCCCTCGACCTCACTGCCGCCGCTTGAGCCCACCCAGGACCTCCGCCGCCCAAGCTCGAGCCTGCCCTCGCTGCCGATCGTAAGGCTCTCCCTCTCATCTTCCCTACCCTCCTCTCTCTCCCTCTCTGCTAGGGCAAATAAACCCTCCTCTCTAGGTTAATTAACTTAGGTGAATTTAGTTATGAACCCTAGGAATTAGCTGTTGTGGTACTAGTAGATGTTAATTAGATTAACTTAGGTTAATTAGGTTAGGGCAGTAGAGCAACAGCATATAACAGGACCCTAGGAATTAACTTAGGTTAATTAGGTTAGGGCAGTAGTGGTACTAGTAGATGTTAATTAAATGTTTTTAGTTCTGGAAGTAGGGTTTTACTAGGTTAATTAGGCGAAGTTAAATGAATGGCCTAAATGAATGAAATTAGTAGTTAACTGAATTTTTAGGACAAATTTGTATATGCTTAAGTACTTAACTAAGTATTATTTTTAGAACAAACTTGTATATGCTTAAGTAGTTAACTAAATATATTATAGGGTTGTATATATAGTTGCTCAAGTACTTATATAGTTGTTCTGCACCCAATGTATGCTTAAGTAGTTGTATAATTCCTAGTGTTCATCAATGGGTGCTTAAGTAGCTAGCTAGGGTTCATATAATTAGTTAGTACTTATAGATGCTTAAGTACTAGGGTAGTAGGGTTAAGGTAGTAGGACATGATTTGAATTGAGTTCTAGGGTTCATAATTTGAAATTTGTGTAGATTTTCTTGAAGTGTGAAACATTGAAGTGGCCATGATATATGAAAAATCCTCGATTGTGCCCAAGTGGCCTTTTATTGTTTCCAGAGAATGAAGCCGAGTGGCCTATGTTTTGCCGGAACGTTGATTCATTTTCGTTCTGGCAAATTTCAGGTGCTCGATTTGTCCACTTTTTTAGCAAAGATCATGCCGAAATTTTCCGTGAATTTCGAGATGACTTATGCTACAAACTAGGACATATCGAGTGCCCGGGATTTGCCGCACCAGGAAGGAATCAACGTTCCTGCAAAACATAGGCCTTTTTATGTCATTATTCATTTTATTAGGTCTAGAATTAATTGACTAGATTTAATCGTAGGAAACATGGCTAGCAACGATGAAGGACAAGATTCTGGTGATTGCGATGATGTCTACCTGGCGGTAGAAGAATATTTGAACCTTGCCAACGATCTACGATTGTTGTTGCTGGGCCCACCTATCACATCCGAGACCGACATCGAGGCCGGCACCAAGATTGGCATTGAGACCTAGACCGGCACCGAGACCGGCACCGAGACTGGCAAAGCCATAGAACCGAAACCGAAGAGGAGATGTCGACGCCCAAACCAGCTCCTCATTACTAGACTAGTGATCACGGAGGTGGACGACGGCAATTTTGAGCAAAACTGCCTGTGGAAGCGTGCTCCTGCTACGGCAATCAAATAGGTTGCATCGTACGGGCGTACGCCACCATCAACGATGAGAAACTAAAGAAGAGGCCAAATATCACTACAAAAAAAGACACATCTGTTACATTTTGGGCCAACGAAATTTTCTTCTGTCATACATATGACACTTCTATGACGATAATTGTGACAAAACCCGGTATCATCATAGATGTGGTGGGCTCCTACTTCTATGACAGAAAATGGGCTTTTCGTCCTGGGCGGGCCGGAGACGTAGCTGCATGACATTCTTTGGGCCGTCCATGACGGAAAAAACCGTGGTAGAAGCGAGGGGGAGGAAAATTTCGGGGAGTTGCCGGTTATTGTGGCAGGTCGGGGGCGGAGCGATGCACGTTTCTCTAGTACGTATGCGTGTGTGTGTGAGACGTTGGCTCTAATAACTGAAGCCGAGCGAGGCATTGGGCTCTAAATGAACCCGAGTGATTGCACTCCAGGCTACGCGTTACTGAACCCGAGCGATCGATCGATGGCTGTTAACTGAACCCGATGGAGCGATTCCTTCGTACTGCTGCTAACTGAAGCCGATCGATGATGCCTCTGGGATGAATAGTGAGCATTGCAGGGGGGTTTGGATGAACAGTTAGCGGTGGCGTTGCCTCTAGATGAACAGGAACCCGTGGTGTGGAGGGCTGGATGAACAGTAGACGGTGGAGGGGTGGCCGTGGAGGGGTGGTTGAACAGGACCCCGTGGTGTGGAGGGCTGGATGAACAGTAGATGGTGGAGGGGTGCCGTGGAGGGGTGGTTGAATAGTAGCCGGTGGAGTAGCGCACGGTGGAGGCTGGATGAACAGGAGCCCGTGGAGGCTGGAGGAGGTCGACGGTTGCCCATGGAGGCTGGAGGAGGTCGACGGTGGAGATGAACAGTATCCCATGGAGTCCCGTTTTGCGGTACGCCACACCCCTCCCGATGAACAGGACCCCCGTTTCGACCGTAGGAGGTCCGTTTCATCCGTTTTGTGGTACGCCACACCCCTACCGATCAACAGGACCCCCGTTTCGATCGTAGGAGGTCCGTTTCCTCCGTTTTGCGGTACGCCACACCCCTCCTGATCAACAGGACCCCCGTTTCGACCGTAGGACGTCTGTTACCTCCGTTTTGTAGTACGTCGGGCCCCTCCCGATCAACAGGACCCCGTTTCGAACATGGCCGGTCGAACACAAGGCTGTTTCCTCCGTTGTGCGGTACGCCAGGCCTCGTTTCCATTGCCTGTTCCGTCCAAGCCCTCCCGATGAACACGACCACGCATTCCGTTCCGACACAGCCGGCTGGCTCCCCGTGAACACGACGACGACGTTGTTTCTCCGTTCCGACCCAGCCATGTACGTATGCGAGATAGGCGTTAGAGACCCTGCCCGTATGTACGTACGTGGCCGTATTTTCTTTCTTGCACCCTCGCTGTTGTACGTACGTGTACATGCTATGTGCGCGCCTCTACTACGACACGTGCGCGCCTCTACATCCACCAGTATATATGTATGTACACATTCGCCACCAGAATGACAACGCTACGTACGCTTCGACCAGGTGGGTCCCGACTGTCAGGCACTTCCTTGCGTGCGAAGATGTAGCTGGTGAGTCCCTGCAGTCAGGGGGGCAAATCGTTTTGGTTTTTTTTTTGCCCGCACACACTTCCTTGCGTGCGAAGATGTAGCTGGTGGGTCCCAGCAGTCAGGGGGGCGAATCTTTTTTTTGCCCGGACACACTTCCTTGCGTGCGAAGGTGTCACTGGTGGGTCCCAGCGGTCAGGGGGGCGAATCGTTTTGTTTTTTTGCCTGGACGCACTTCCTTGTGTGCGAAGATGTAGCTGGTGGGTCCCAGCAGTCAGGGGGAAACATTTTTTTCGCGAAATACAGTGGCCCGTCCGGTGGGTCCCAGCTTTCAGGTGGAGGAATCATTATTTTCCTCGTAATAAGGAGGCACTTCCTTGCTGCAGCCGTGGACCCAGCTGTTAGCCTCTCCACGTACAGTCCACGTCCGATGGAAGTTGTTCCTTGACCACGTTGACCATGCTGCGCCAAGAGCACCAGGGCGGTGGATGACGGCGAGGCCTAGGAAGGGGACGACGAGGAGCCGAGGAAGACGTGGTAATGGAAGCCCGCGCGAAGAGGAGTATGAGGGTTCACTGGTTCGGCTGCGGTGTGAGGCTGCCGTCGCCGCAGGGCCTGGCCAGTGGTGGGAATAGTAGGGGGCGGTGAGGACTCCGCGGCAGCACAGCCGGCCACGGGAGGCAGGAGCATGCGGCACGACCGGCGCTGCTTTGGGCGGCTGGAGCAAGAAGACCAGAGGTTGAAGAAGCACTACGGTCGTTGGATGGACATCGTACGGTCACTTGAGTTGACAAAGGCCCCCGTCCCAGTCAACTTAGTAGGCCCACAAGTCAGCCTCCCACCATGGTGGCTCCCAGCTAGCAAGGGGAGTATTCATTTTTTTTGTGCGTAATAAGGAGGCACTTCCGGTGGGTCTGAGCTGACAGCGCGGGGAACATTTTTTCGCGAAATACGCTGGCCCGTCCGATGGGTCCCAGCAGTCAGGGAGGAAAGGTTTTTTCCACGAAATAAGGTGGCCCGTCTGGTGGGTCCCTGCTGTCAGGTGGAGGAAAAATTATTTTGCGCGTAATAAGGAGGCACTTCCTTGCGGCCGCCTGGACCCAGCTATCAGCCCCTCCACTTACAGTACTCTTTCGATGGAAGTCGGTCGTTGACCACGTTGACCATGCCATGTCGAGAGCACCAGGGCGGTGGTCTAGACGACAGCGAGGCCTAGGAAGGGGACGACGCGGAGCCGGGGAAGATGTAGTAGTGGTAGCCCGCGCGAAGAGGAGTACGAGGGTTCACTGGTTCGGCTACGGTGTGAGGCTGCCGTCGCCGCAGAATAACAGGGGGTGTGGGTGAGTAGAGGGATACCCTGGGCCAGCGGTGGGAGTAGTATGGGGCGGTGAGGCCTCCGCGGCATCACAGCCTGCCACGAGAGGTAGGAGCACGCGGCACGACCGGCGCTGCTTTGGGCGGCTGGAGCAAGAAGACCAGAGGTTGAAGAAGCACTATGGCCGTTGGATGGACATCATACGGTCACTGGAGCTAGAATCGTTCATATTGACTAAATTGACAAATCCCTCCGTCCCCGTCAACTTAGTTGGCCCACAAGTCATCCTCCCACTATGGTGGGTCCCATCTAGCAGGGTGGGTATTCATTTTTTTGTGCGTAATAAGGAGGCACTTCCTTGCGTGCGAAGATATAGTTGGTGGGTCCGACATGTCAGCGGGCGGAACGTTTTTTTTTGCGAAATACAGAGGCCCTTCCAGTGAGTCCCACCTGTCAGGTGGAGGAATCATTATTTTGCGCGTACAGTCCACGGCCGATGGATGTCGTTTGTTGACCACGTTGACCAGGCCGCGCCGAGAGCACCATGGCAGTGGACGATGACGAGGCCTAGGAAGGGAACGACATGGAGCCGGGGAATACTCAGCCATGATTGCCCACGCGGTGGGGAGTACGAGGGTTTACTGGTCCGGCTGCCGTCGCCGGAAAATAACAGGAGGTGTGGGTGACTAGAGGAATGGCCTGGCCAGCAATGAAGTAGGGTGGGGCGGTGCGGCCTGTGCGGCAGCACAGCTGGCCACGGGAGGCGGGAGCAGGCAGTCCCACCGGAGCTGGTTTGGGCGGCTGGAGCAAGAAGATCAGATATTGAAGAAGCAGCACGGCATTTGGATTAACATCCAACGGTCACTGCTGCTAGAATCGTTTGTGGACTAAGTTGACAAAGCCAAAGTACACGTCAACCTAGTAGACCCACAAGCCAGCCTCCAAATCTGTCCCAAACAGCATACAGCCCGAAATTTCTAGCCGGATTCAAATTAATTTTAAATCTAAATATACCTTAATTTAAATTCAACGAAATTTTACCCGCACAAAAACAATGAAATTTAAAATATCAAAATCCAAAAGAAAACAGTATTTGGGAACTAATTGCCTGTTTACTGTATCTTTTTCATTTTACAGCCCATTTATTATTACCTATAGCCCATTTATTATTACTTATAGCCCATTTATTATTACTTATAGCCCATTTATTATTACTTATAGCCCATTTTTTATTACTTATAGCCCATCTTCTGGGCAAAATGCATCCTTCCTCGTCTTGAAAGATTTCCGGCCCAGCAGGGCGTAGAAAAGCAAGTAGGCCTATGTTGGTTATTCTGCAAAAAATAAAATAGCTGGCTAGCCATTTTTCAGAAAGGAAAAAACAAACTAGGCTGGTCATGTGCTAAACATATGAAATAAAAGCCTGGGCTAGACGGGCCATGGGTCCCGCACAACCTAGTTGATACCCTTCTCCGTCCCGAAAAAACAAAATGACTGCGCGCGCTGCTGGGTCCCTACTGTCATCCTCACCATGTACAGTCATCTCCTTATTCCTCTCGGTTGTTGACCATGCTGACAACACCGGAGGGTGGTGCCACAGTGAGCGCGGAGGACGATGGTGAGGCCTCGGACGAGAACGGACAGGAGCCGGGGAAGATCACAGCCAGTCGTGGGAGGCGGGAGCAGGCGGTCCCGCCGGTGCTGGTTTGGCTTTGGCGGCTCGAGGAAGAAGAGACTGAAGAAACGCGACAGACGTTGAATGTCAATCGAACGGTCAAGGTTGGCACAATCGTTTTTTGACTAAGCAGACACCAAGTAGCATACTTTTTTATATATAGGAAGAAAACTGCGAGGAAAATGCGTTCGTCTGCCATCCTCCTCACAGGGAACATTCGCCACATAAGTGACTAGCACCCTTGGTTTTCAACCGAGAGGCTTGGGTTCGAGTCCGAGGAACTCTCAATTTTGTCCTCCTTCCTTCCTTGCAAAAAAAAGGGAAAGAAAATCAAAGACTTGGGAAGGCGTACAGAACAAACTAGTGTACCAGTAAAGAGACGTTGCCGAGTTTTAGAAAAAAGAAAGACGTGCTCCTGTAGCTGGTTCGAATCCAAACCTAGACTATGACTATATATGGTGCTATGCTACTCTCCAAGTAATGAAACTGACATATCCAACGTTCGCTTCTCCTCTTCTCTACTTACTCTGCCTAGCATCAGAAGCTCTGGCCGCAGCAACCATGTCCATTGGCTGCTCGTCCACCTGCTGTTCAGCAGGCAACAACCAGATATGCGCCGAGTCGCCACCCGTACCATCGCCTGTGGCTCTCATCACACCCCCGCCGGCACGCGAACCGCAGCCGATTGCTCATCGCATCCCGCTGCCGTTGGTGTGGTGCCACTGCTGCAAATCACGTAGAGTCATCCGTCGCGTCTCAACCACAATCCGCAACCCTGGCCGAGTCTTCTACAAATGCCCGAATCATGGGGTAATAATATGTTTAAGTGTTGTTCTGCTGCTTTCAGTTGCTGATTTTTTTAATAGTTTGGTTGATGATCTTCCAATTTGATTCGTGCAGAAAAGGGAAGATTCATGTGATTTGTATTTCTGGGAAGTTGCTGATGTGGGGGAATGCAACTACGCTGATTATTTGGTTAGCTGAGGAATCCCAATACCAGCAGGTTGGGGTGTTGGACAAGTAATTGAAGGAACAGCAGAAGAGGAAGATGTAGAGCAGAAGGTTAAAGACGCAGTTCCTCTGATCATGGCCAAGCAACAGCTGCTGAACGGCCTTGACAGCAATGAGGAGATGAAAGAGCTTGTGAAGATAATGGGCAAAATCGATGTCCTCTGTAGGATGATTGTCTCTTTATTTGCAGTGTATGTAGCACTCGTGATGTATTCAGTGGCTACGACATGAGCACTTTGCTGAAACTAGTAATGAATGAAACCTGTGTAGCAGGCTGGGCGTAGTGTTGTGAACATCTAATGATTTCTATTAATGGAAATCAGAGGGTATCCCCTTTTGCTCATATAAACAAATAGATAGCAGAGGCCCTGTCGGGTCAGCTTTGTTCTCATTCGAAGACGTCGAGCAAATTGCAGTCCAACAGCAAACTTTGTCATCAAATTCAAGTTTCACAGCCAAATATGAGTACAACTAAACAACAATGTCATCATGTTTTAGTTGTCATACAATCACCAAACACAAATCAGCATACATAACAAGTGATGTTCTCACAGCAAAATACTAAACAACATGTTCATCGGGTTTCATTTGTCATAGCAAACACAATTTCACACAGTAGATAAAAAAATGTCTTCTGACAGGCAAATACGAGAAAAGCAATGTAATCATCATCCGCAGCAGCAGCGTCAACATCTTCGCCATGTGTATCAGTCTGAATCGTAATTCCCCACAGTGTCATCTTCTTCTTCGTCCTCAACGTCCTCTAACGTTGGCTTCTTCTTGATCAACTCTTGTATGTCCACAGCACGACAGGCAATCTTTTCGCCAGAATCATTGACGTGATGGTTCTCAAAGATATTAGGAACATCTGTGTTATCTTGTACATCAGGAGTAGTGTAAGCATCATCTTGTTGTGCAACTTCATTAAATGAATTCCTCTGCTCAAACCTTTGCAATACTCTCCAGTCATCGCTACGTGCAAATGTGTCTTCCAAGAAAAATATCTGTGTTGCTTGATTTGCCAAAATAAAAGGCTTGTTGGTCTGGTACGCCGCCTTGACATTGATGGATTTGAAATAATCATCAGCTCTGGGTTTTGCGATCCTGGAAAACAGGTTATACCAACGACAGCACAACAGAACCACACACCGATGATCCTCGAAACTGGAGATATACTGCAACTGAACAATGTCTGTTATGTTAGCATGCATTTCAGTTGTCTCTTTGTCATACGTATCCGTGCTCATGATGGCACTGTTTTGTGTCTTCCTGCCTTCGTCTCGTGCAAGGGTGTTGTAGCGCACATATCCAACAATGCAAGATTCATAATGTCTTACCCGAGTATCAGGACCCATTGCTAGTGAGTAAAGGGCATCATCAACTGCCTGCCCATCCTCCCGCATCTTCTTAACCTTTGGTTAGAAAATAGACAAGTTGATCATCTTATGTACTCAATATATTAAAAAAACTGACAGTGCACTTCAAAAGCTTACATGGTTCTTGAACCATTTCGCAAATCCTGCCATAACCAGTTTGTCAATGTTTCTTGGATTTTGCGGCAGTAACTCCTCCTTGTACATGCTGCACAACATAGTGATCGCGTCAAACATCTAAATATATAAGAATGTGCTGCAAGTTTAGTAGATTACGATGTATAAGCTGCAGTACTGCACTTACTTGATATAAGGTAGTATCTTAGGACAGTTATTCAACACATATCAAACCATTTTGTCCAAACCTTTAGGTTTGTCCTCTTGTCGACTCTTCCCTATAACTCGAACAAAATAATCGAAAACATTGAGCCCGGGATTGTCTTCACCCACCTCTTTGCTAAGCTGATCAGCTGTTTCAATGTATTTTGAGCAGAATGTCAACGCTTCTCTAGCAATGTAGGCCTCTGCAATGGAACCCTCGGGTCTAGCTATGTTCCTAACATAGCCCTTGAAAGTGCCTAGCCGCCTTTCAATAGGGTACATCCAGCCATACTGTACTGGACCTCTAAGTAGTGCCTCATCAGGTAGATGAACAGCCAAATGTGCGCACCATCACATCAAAGAAGGCTGGAGGATATATCTTCTCAAGGTCGCATAGGATAGTTGGTATCTTGTCTCTAAGACGCTCGAAAGCATCTATCCTGATATTTCTACTGCAGAGTTCCCTGAAGAATTGTCCCAACTCCGCAACTGCTCTGTATAAGTCAGGGCGGCCCAATCCTCTAAGGATAACAGGTAAAACCCTTTGAAGTAGGACGTGGCAGTCATGACTTTTCAACCCTTGTACCTTGTTTCCATCTGCACTGACTCTCCTTTCAGGGTTGGAAGCAAATCCATGTGGGAATCTCACACGTGACAGGACCTCGCAGAATTCTTTTCTTTTTACCTTGTCCAACACGTACACAACTGGTGGCATATCCCGTGGTTTACCTTCATCTTGCACCTGCAAATCCTTTCTGATACCCAGGTGTGTCAAATCAATCCTAGATTTTAAGGTATCATTCGTCTTGCCTTCAATGTTAAGAAGTGTGCTGATAATGCTGTCACATATATTTTACTCGATGTGCATCACATCAAGATTATGCCGCAGATCCAAATCTTTCCAATACTCCAAGTCCCACAAAGTGGACCTGCGGGTAAACAATAATCTCTCTTCTACCGTGCCATGCTTCCTTTTCCCGCTACCATTACCAGGATGGTTTCCTGGTGTAATATGCCTGACCTTCTCTAATTACCACTACTAGGGAAAACCTTATACACAAAACTTTAGCAGTAGCGAGGGTCAAAAAGCACCCTAGTGCTAAGTGGCAGTAGCACGCCTGAGAAAACCGCGCTGCAGATAAAGTTTTAGTAGTAGCGTGTCTTGCTCTAAACACGTTACTACTAAAATTCCCACGGCTTAGCCGATAGGCTACACATAGTATTAGCGACCTATAACGAACCGCGCTACCGCTACTTTATTTGTAGCGGCGCGTTTTACTCTAAACTCGCTACTGCTAGAGGATATAAAATTAAATGGAAAGAAAATAGAAAGGTAATTGAAAATGAAAGAAATAGAATAAGGTGAAAGGAAAAAAATAAAATGTGAAGAAAACTAAATGAAAAAGGGGGAAAAGAGAAAGGAGTAGCAGTAGCGTGTATCCCAGAACGCGCTGTAGCTAACATAGCAGCAGCGTTTTTCCTGGAACACGCTACTGCTACTGCTGACTTAACCACGGGGTTCGTCCTTCCCCACGGCCACTTCCCCCAAATCCAACTCTCTACTCTCGCCGCCGCCGCCGCCCGTTGGCCGCCGCGCGCTCTCCGCACACCCTGTACGCTGCCCCGACCCCAGATTCGACGCCGCCCCCGCCCCGGACGCCGCCCCTGACCCCGACCTCGACGCCGCCATCCGCCGCGCGCCCGAGCCCTGACCCTGACCTCGACGATGCCCTGCCCCTCCCTCGTCGCAGGCACCCGAGGTGAGCACGCCTGCTCCTCCCTCTCCCCTACCTCTGCCTAGGGTTTCTTTATATTTTAGTTGCATCAAATTAGTAGGGTTCATGTAAGAGTGGAAACAAATCGGATGCGGATGCGGCTCAAATGAGTTAGGGTTCATGTAAGGGTGGAAACGAATCAAATTTCTAAGATGAATCATAAAACGAGTAAAATTTGACCACTTATTTCACTTTATAGTTGGATAATTGGAATATCCGCTACCACTTTCCACCCCTATAGGTTCATCAAATTAGATGGTAATTAGGGTAGTAGTTCCTAGGTACTAATTAGTTAGTAAGAACTAGGTACTAATTAGGTACTAGAGTATTTTTATTTATAGTAAGTTTATTTTTAGTAAGAACTAGTTGAATTAATAGAACTAGTTAGTAAGAACTTGTTGCTATTTTTTAGTTAAAGCAATTTTTCCCGCCTCGATGTGGACGATGCATATCCCGCATCCTCGTCGTCGAGTCGGTGGAGGACGACACCTGCTTGACCAGGTGGGCCATGTCCGGGACTGGGCTCCGCTAGGGTGGTACTGGGAGGCGCTACCTACCGGGGAGCGCAGGTTGGTGAGGAGCCAGCCTGTCGTTGACCCGAACCTTCTTTGGTGGCGGTCGCGTGGGCCAGTGACGGTCCAAAGGCTCGAGGACTCCGCGGAGGTGGTGCGTCACCGTGTCAGTGAGGAGGACGCGCACGTCCGTTGCTACTTGTTTGCGTTGGAGCACAGGTTCTCCAATACCTGGCAGGTTCTCTAGGGATCTCACTGGAGCTATGATCCCGTGATGGTTCCTTCTCTGTGGGTGTCCACCGCCCGCGCCGATACCCGTCGTGTGCTAGGGTTTTAGTTGTATTAGTGATGTTATATGTATGACACTATTCGTGATGTATTAGTGATAATATTCGACGATGTACGGATGCATGAGATGATTTACTTTTGCTTATTGAATGCATGCTAATTTGAGTCCTATAAGATATTTTAAAATGTATATCTTGTGTTGCTCAATATCCAAGTGGCCGGTCATGTTTGCAGGGTACACCTCCGAGTGGCCTATGTTTTGCCGGAGTGTTGATTCATTTCCGTTCCGGCAAATTTTAGGCACTCGATATGTCCTATTTTAGCAAAGGTCATGCCGGATTTTTCCATGAATTTTGGCATGACTTGTGCCAGAATATGTAGGAAATATCGAGTGCCCCAGATTTGTGTGTTGAGTATCCTAGTAGTTGTCTTCGATCGATTTTCAATTAATGTTATAACTATGAACATAGGAAATGTCTGACGACGAAAAGGATTTTGGTATTTGCAAATACTGCGAAGACGAGCGCGGCCTGTGCGATGGAATCTTCCTAGATGATGATAGGCGCTTCAGCATCAAGCTGGAAGAGAACTTCGAAGTGGATACAGTAAGTCACAACGACAAGTCTTTTTTCGTAATTAAGCATGACATTTGCTTCAACTTATAATTTAAGCATGGCATTAAGCATGACAAGTCTTTTTTTTACTATTCTACTAGTGTATCCCTTACCATGCAAGAGTTTTTGTATTGGATAAGATAGGTTTCAGTCATACTATGGAGGAAAAGAAATTTTACTTCAAGACCGATCATGGTTATATTTTCCAAGTAAAATTATACAATTCAGACGACTACACCTATTTTGGATGCAAAACATGGCGAGCACTATGCAAGACTTATGCATTTGAGCCTGATATGGTTATCACCTATGATATTCGTCCGGAAGATGATATTGAAGGTAATACCGACATCTGGGTCAATGTGCAGACGCCTCCAGTTATACCATTATGTAAGTTTCTCAACCATATTTATGTCTTTGATATTGTTTATTCAAAAATAGTTGACAACTAATTTGTATTGTCAGCTTATTTCGGTGCAAGCAAACATGTCCAGTGCTTGATAGACAGGACTGTATACTGTGTCGGGGCTGAACTCAACTGCGAGGATCTTAGTCATTATGTTGCATGGCTTGAGGATCTTGATACTGTCAAGACAAATCTTCTTCCTGCATTTAGAAATGTTAGTACTGAAAACGTGCGACCAATAGTGTTCGTAATGAACTACGGTCACATCTATTTCAGAAGGATGGTAAGATTTTTACTATTTGTCCTCAGTGCATCTTTTCCATACATTATTTTTGAAGCTAAACTTCTTTGCTAAGTATGTTACCATACGATGTTCTTCAACAGGGACTCCCGATGAATGTTGTGCCTTATGGGATCGAGACTAAAGGTACCATGAGTATTATCAGCTTACGGCCAAGATATCCTACAGATTACTTTAGTGCATTCAAGATTAGCGACGGATGCTTAATAGTGCAAGGCTGGACCAAATATGTGATGGGGGAGCGCAGAGAAGTACTAGGGGGCAGCAAACAGATGCGCTACCCACGATTAGGAGACAGGTTCATCTGCATGCTCCAACTTGATCAAGGAGGAGAGCTATACATGTTTTATGTTATTTTACCTAAGAGAGAGCAGCAGGAGTGATTAGCTAGCTAGAAATGAGTTTGAGGATGATGATGTGCTACACTATTATTATGATGATAAAATAGCTAATGTTGGTGGTAATGACTATGATGATTATTATTAGCTAGTTTTAGTGGTGATTAAATAAATAGTGTTGGTGGTAATGACTATGATGATTATTATTAGCTAGTGTTAGTGGTGATTAAATAAATACTGTTGGTGGTAATGACTATGATGATGATTAAATAGCTTGTGCCGGCGTATTAGATTCAAGTGGAGGCAACATGTGGTGCACATCGAAAGTACTACTAGTCCAAACTAGATCAAGTTTGGATTAGTAGTATACTTTTGACATGCACCACATATTGCCTCCACTTGAACCTAATCCACCTTCATTTGACACACTGTTATGGACATAATGATGTAAACCTCATAACTGGTATTGTACCAATATTTGTACGATGGCACATAAATACACTAAAAATAAAAAAATAAAAAAAAGAATACTAGTAGCGATGGAGAGAAAACACGCTGCTAGTAGTTACATTAGCAGTAGCATGGGAGTGAACAAACGCTGCAGCTATTTGTCCTAGCAGTAGCACGTGCGGGCACGTGTTACTGCTAAGCAATAGCTGTAGCGCCTTATTAGTAGCGCACCTACCCGCGCTACTAGTGAGCACAAAACCAGCGCTACTGCTAGGGTTTTCCCTAGTAGTGTCCACTTGCAACTCATCGGCGGTGAGCCTCTTTGGCGCATCACGGTTTTCATGCTTTGCATTGAACACATATCTTCGGTATTTTCTAGGATGCGGCTTGTCCTTGGCAAGGAAACGGCGGTATCCAATATAACAGATCTTGCTAAGTATTGCGTATGACAGCGGATTCCTGTCACAGCGAACACATGCATTGTAACCATGTGTCGTTCGCCCTGACATAGTGCCCAAAGCCGGATAATCATGGATGCACCAAATTACAACAGCACGCAGAAAGAAATCAGGTGGTGGGCTGCTATATAGGTCTCGAGTGAGAACACCCTTCTATAGCTGTTGAAGTTCCTCCACAAGAGGCTCCATGAACAAATCAAAATCATTTCCAGGACTTTTTGGACCTGGGATGAGCAAGGCCATCATGTAGTTTGATTCTTTGGTGTAGACATTTGGAGGCATGTTTTAAGGGATAACAAGCACTGGCCACATGCTATATGTGGCGCTCTGGTGGCCAAATGGGTTAAATCCATCTGAAGCTAAGCCAAGTCTAATGTTTCTCGGGTCAGCAGCAAACTCTTTGTGTTTATCATTGAAGCTTTTCCACTCACTACCATGAGATGGATGGCTCATTACATTCTCATCTCTGTACTCCTGGTTCCTAGAATGCCACGGTACATCCTCTCTTGTTTCAGCATCATGAAACAACCTCTGCAATCTTGGTGTAATTGGAAAATGTCTCAGAACATTATGAGGAACCCTCTTCACAGCATCGCCATCTTTCTATCTTGATGATTTGCATTTCAGGCATTCACTTAAGTTGGCATAATCCTTCTAGAACAGAACACAATTATTCTTATAAACATGGATCATATCATATCCAATTCCAACTGCACGAAGGAAATTCTTCATTTTACTGTAGGTGTGTGGCAGCTCAGACGCATCTGGGAAAGATTTGCGGAAAGCAGCCCACATCGCATCGAATGATTTGTTGGTCATCCGCTCAGATGTCTTCACCTGAAGAAAGGTGACCATAGCTGAGAATACTGACAGCTTATTTCCTGGGGTGACAGCAATGTTGCATTGTTCCAACATGCGGGCCCATCGTTTTTCTTCTGCAGGTGAAAGTTCACGGAATGCACGAGCATTTCGTAGCATTGTTTCAATGTTGGTCAAACTCACTGGCTCCGCCACCACCACCTCCTCCTCCTCTTCCACCTGAGCATCAGGCAGATCAAGGTGGTGATCTGTTGCTTCCACATAGTCAATAACATTGACGTTCACAGCTTCACCATGATGAACCCACCTAGTATATGTGACCGACATCCCATACAAGTGTAGATGATTTTGCACAGTTGACTGGAGTCTTGTAACTGAATTCATACAACTGCTACACGGGCAGAGCACATCTGATTTCGGACCACCGTACTCAGCTCTGATAAAGTTCATGAAGTTTTCAGCCCCCTCGACATATGCAGCGGAGAATCTTCGAGCAGAAGTTATCCAAGTCCTGTCCATCTGTTAGACATACAAATTAGTTCTTCTACTAGATGTTACAGGAAAAACATATATGCTTTTTTATGAAGTCTAGAAAAAAAATACCTAGGTCGATGTCTAAAGCTGTGGCAAGATATTTGGACGAGCAGATCTAAGTAACGAAATATATGTAAAGCTAATTCAGCAAACAGATTTGAGTGCTAAATTATGGCAGGCTGTTTCAGCAGTCAATGAGCCCGAGCACACAGCCATCAAACTATCGAAGGCCATCGCAGCAACAAAGATCGAGTATAAGATGGTGTAGAGCTATTTCACCTAACAGATTGGCTACTAGACCATGGCAATCTACGTCACAATAAATATATGGCAGGATATTTTAGCAACTAATCGGCCTTGGCATGCCATCTCAGCTAAGCAGATTGAGTGCAGAACAGGGCAAGGAAGCTTCTTAACCAGAGCATATTGACAGTAAACTACTTCGGCAAACAGTGAGATTAACATCATCTATCAGCTAACATTCAGCGCTACACCGACATGAACGGGGCCTCAGTCTAGAATGCGCGTACCGTGGGAGAAGTTGACTGCCGTGTGTCTCCACACGAACGTTTCCAGCGGTGGTGGCGCTGACTGCCGTGCGCCTCCACAAGAACGTAACCATAGGTGGCGGCGCGGCCAGAGGACGGTAGTCTATGAGAGCGTACTGTGGGAGCGAGAGGATCGCCGTGCGTCCCCTCGACGAACCGCGGCACCGACTTATCGGCGCGGCGGGGAGGGCGGCTTTGGCGGAGCGAATGGAGTGGAGGGGGCGGGGGGAGGGGGGTTTGGGGAATATTTGGCCGAAGGGCGGTTGAATCGAATTTGGGGGGAATTTTTGTGTGTGGAGGATTTTCGTGTGGTGGGCTGGGGGAGTTTGGCGCATGGTCGGTTTCTCCAAGTGCAGTCCCACGTGTCAGTGAAGAGGCAAGCCGAAGCGCGTTCCGTTTGCGTGAGCCGTGTGCAGGACCGAACGTGCGTGGGGTGCAATGCGATCGCGACAGGAGTGTTGTGAGTGTACAGCCTTTTTTCCTTTTAAACTAGGTGCTTCGCCCCCTCAAAAAAAATGTTGCTTCGCGCGATCCATCGATACTACTACTAGTAATCCGGTAATCCCGACTAAGGGTCCGTTCAGAGTGGAGGAGTAGAAAACAAAGGGATTGAAAATTTTACAGGAATGTACTTTGCCTGACTAGGAGAAACCTTGGAGCGTGAAACAGAGGGATGCAAAATTTTGTTGCATTCGGCGTGAACTAGTAAAACCAAAGGAACCGGGAGATAGAAGCCAGTGCATGCATCTGCCTCCCATTGTATGAAAATAGTTTTTTATTTACCTGTACATGCAGCTTGCTTGACCGCTAGCTTGACAACTCACAGGCAATGATTTTTTTAGTACGGCCAACTCACACCTTGCATCGGGCTTCTGCCCAAACATTGGGTTGGAGTAGATTTTTTAGTTCCCGTAAAAGGTACAGGCTAGGTGAACTTTCCTGTAGAATGAGCGAGGACGTTCCTTTGAACCGAACGCATTACATGTTATTTTTCCGAAGGAAACCAGACCTATGAAAATTCCTGGAGAATTCTTGCACACCGAACGGGGCATAAAACGGCGCGGCCGGGTCTTTTCCCGCGCGATATGCTGGGAGGTTGGCTTAGTTGGGTTTTTTAGATTTGTCTCGGTTCAATAAAAAGCAGAGTTGGTGATGATGGTGTGCCTGTCATCCTACAATATAGGTTGTCTGATCTATATCTAACGGATAGGAAGGAAACTATGACAATTTACCCGCACTCCTCTCCACATTTGTAGATAAGGCTTTCCCTCATTCATCCTTTTTCCCACAAGATCTTGATCTTCCGTGCACTAGTACTCCTACAATATGTATATTATTGTGAAAGTTCATATACACCGGCCGAGATTAATGCAAACACGGCAGATTTTCATTACATCTCGAACTCTTATAAGACAGAAAAATAAAAGAAACCCGACCCTAAACCTATTCTATAGCGGCGACCGACGTCCTCCATCTGCGATCTCTATGTACGGGGGCGGGGTTCAAGACCCGTGAAGTGAATGTGCGGTCTCCGGCGAGGAAGAGTAGAACACGGGATACGGACCGGCCAGTTGGCACACCATGCCCTGCCGCCTCCCATGCCCTACTCATCCTCGGAGGAGTCCCCGACCTCGGTGGTGCCGGACGTTGGACGCGTGGCTGACGGTACTCCCGTCGTCGGCCGCCAGCATGGCCACCGCTTGTGCGATCGCGTCCGCGTCCGGTTACGCTGCTATTGCGTCGCGAGAGGTGACTTGAGCGAGGGCGGCGACCTCGAGCTTCATCCCCGAAGACAAGCTCTCCCGCAGAGCGTTCGCACTTGCGGTCATGGCGGATGTGGTGTCAGGTAGGAGGACGATGCGTTATGGTGTGGAGGTTAGCTGGGCGTTGCCACTTTAATTAGCGCATTCCGGTGAGGCCAAGCGTCCGGGTGCGTCATTAAGTCACCGGAGTTGGTTCCTCGGGCACCGAGCTTCTTAACGACGACATACGAACGGACGGCATGAATGTGGGCAGCTGGCGCCGGCTGGGAACGCACCACGACGACGCGAGGGACGAGGGCTTTGGTGTGTCAGGGTAGTCAGCTGCGGCCGTGGCAACATTGGAGATGCCCTTTGCTCAAATGCGATCCCCGCATGTCATTGAAAAAGCAAGACGACCCGGCATGGTCTCAGGTCCAGAGGATGCAGTTGGCCGCGCTACACCACTTCGTGGACGCGTCGCGGCGCCCCGTGCATCCGCGACGAGCCGGGTGTTGGGGTGTGTTTGGATTGTGGCCAAAGTGCACCTTACCAAAATTTTGGTCATGACCCAAAGATTGGTCTTTGTTTGGATGGTTGCCATTTCTTTGGCATGCCAATGAACTCTAGCCAACTCTAGTTCATTTTTCTTGCCAATGTCGGCCAAATCATGGGCAACCAATACCTCAACCAAAATTTTGGCTACCCAATGCTTTGATGGGGCAACCTTGGGCACAAACCAAACATACCGTTGGTCGTGCCACAACACAAACGCCACCCTCGGCACACTGAAACCGACCGTGTCTATCGATGATATGAGTGTGTCACTCACCGCGGTCGCCGTGTCCAGAGGCGGTGCTGGACTTGCGCTCCGTTGTTGGCCCCAAAGACCCACATGAATGGTTGTCGGTGGCGAGGAGGTCATGGGCCAGCTCCTCCATTGGACTAGTCTGCGCTACATCGTCCCGACAGGTGTGCCCCACATGTCGGTTTCCCTGTTTTCCCGGCCATATTCGAGTGTTAGTGCTCCGCATTGCGCATTAGGCCTTTCACTATGTAGGCCAAGCGAGACAACTTATTGTTTATTTGAGCCGTTCAAGTGTAATCATGTGGCGTTTGCTTATTTCTCATTCCTCTCCAACCCTCTTCTCCATCGATCATGTCGCCCTCCAGTCGAGTCCATCCTCCTGCATGCCTCATTTGAACATTCCGCCGAGTATCATTCGCATATACCCACCCTATTCCTCTTTCAATAGATCTCCGGACCCCGAGATGAAATCGAGAGGGAACGAGTGGGGGCACGTGATACCTAAGGAGGATTCAAAATTTTGAACCGGTGATCATAGCATCCGCAAATCATATATAAAGGGTATTCAATGTTCGTTTCGTTTTTGAACGTACAATATACTCCCTCCTATCCTTTCTACCTTACATATAAGTTTTATGTGTAGTCAAAGTATCTCTACTATGATAAAAAAGGTATCAACATTCAACAACGCCCAATCAATATTGTTAGATTCGTACGTACTCCTCGATTTGTACTCGAGATGGTTTCCAATTTGACTATTAGCAAGATTAATAGTACTGCTTTCACATAGGTGAGTAACTCATCTTAGGCTGTGCACCGTGACCAAGGAGGAGGGGAAAACGAGAGACATTAATGTTTATTTGCTAATTAATAGTATTGCATGCAATGAACTAACCACTGGATGTCATGTTTGATAGTCATTAAAAGCATGCGCACCCTCATCTCTTATTGGTTCATATGTCAAGAAACAAGAAAGAAGGTAGAAGTTAATGCACCGCACCTACATGTCTTGGGATTATTTGGTTTTCGTAAGATGACTTACACACCTAGACGGAGGGATTACATGAGATGTATAATGTGAAAATTATATCATTGGAAACTCTTTTCACATACGACTTGACCATATGCTTTGTGTAAGTTGCATGTCATATATTATTACTCTAACATTTGGTCAAAGTTAGCCTCGAAAAACGCATTAGACCCTGTATGCTTTGTGTAAGTTGCATGTCATATATTATTGGGACAATTGCATTTTTACCCCTAGTTGGTTCCTACCCACGGGTTTTGCCCTTACTTTTCGAGCTTGCTCAGTTTTGCCCTTACTTTTTCCATCAAGGTCCCTCGGATGCCCTTTGACCGTTTGACCAAAACTTTGAAAATTCATAACTAATTCATATGAACTTAGAAAAATGCAGATAAGATAACAAAATGTTCAGATAAACATTACCTTTATGGGCATATCATTTGCATTCAGGAAAAAAATCATCATTTAAACTAACCGAGGTAATTAATATTATTAACATTATTAAAAATAAATAGGTATAAAAAATATATTTTTCATGAATAAAAATTACATGCAAATGTAGGTGATGTTTTCTGAACATCCTGATAACTTATTTGCATTTTTCTGAGTTTGTATCAACTTGTTATGAATGTTCTAATGACTTTGACCATTATTTGGAAACTTCATAACAAGTTGGTACGAACTTAGGAAAATGCAAATAAGGTATCAGGATGTTCAGAAAACATCACCTACATTTGCATATATTTTTTATTCACGAAAAAATATTGTTTATAACTATTTATTTTTAATAATGTTAATAACATTAATGACCTTGGGTAGTTTAAATGATGCTTTTGTCCTGAATGCAAATGATATGCCCATAAAGTTAATGTTTATCTGAACATTTTGATATCTTATTTGCATTTTTCTGAGTTCATATGAATTAGTTATGAATTTTCAAAGTTTTGGTCAAACGGTCAAAGGGCATTCGAGGGATCTCGACGGAAAAAGTAAGGGCAAAACTGAGCAAGCTCGAAAAGTAAGGGCAAAACCCGTGGGTAGGAACCAACTAGGGGTAAAAATGCAATTGTCCCTATATTATTACTCTAACATTTGTGTAAGTTACATGTCATATATTATTACTCTAACATTTGGTCAAAGTAGTATAGTGGAAGTGGATCCTCTGACGTAGGTATCCTGCCTTACCCTCCCTTTTGGTCACTTACTGGTGGACCCCATGCTTGCTAGGCCCCGCATGTCAGTTACTCAATGGGTTCGGCCACGTCAGGAGATCCTCATCCGTAGTATACTCCCTCTGTTTTTATTTACTCCGCATAAAACGGAGGGAGTAGTGGTATAATAAATGACGCGGGCGGGGGAGGGGGAGGGATGTCGGTTTGCTCTCAACTACGGTCCCACAAGCGAGCGAAAACGCAAGACGAAGCGCGTACCATTCGGTGAGCGACGTGAAGGGTTTAGTGTGCCGAGCTGCAACGCGAACGTGACAAGAGCGATGTACAGTCAAAACCGATTGACCGGTCGTCACCGGAACCACTATTCACACCAGAACCTTCGCTGCTCGGCCTACGCCAGCCACTACCCTAAAACCACACCAAATCTCCAGCCCATTCCCCCACCTTTCGATCCCCTAGCCCGCATCAAGCGTCCCCTAGTTCGTCGGAAAGCCATGGTGCGCCGCAAGATCACTTACTAAGAGATGCTGACGCCGGAGCGTCACACAGAAATCGCGGCGGCGGTCGGCGCCATAGACCTCCGTTCCCAACCTCACTTTGCGGCGGGCCAATCCCCGAGTCTCTGTAGCCAAGCTACGAGGAGGAGGAAGCCGATCCAATGTTCACTGCGGAGGTCGCGGCGCAGAAGGCCCCCGATGGGTATGAGACGATGGACGTCGACTTTGTGCTGGCGTCCGAGTCCCCCATGGTGCAGGCAGACCAGCGGTTCAACATGGCGATACTAAAGGAGGACCGGGAGGTAGAGGCTCAACTCGACGCGGAGCGCGCGCATGCCGCTGCCATCGAGGCTCTCCTGCAGGTGGAACCGGATGTCGTGGATGTGAACCGGGCGGCGGAGGCTCAACTTGAGGCGGTGCGCGCGGATGCCGCTGCCATCGAGGCCCTCCTGTAGGCGGAACCGGACGTCCTGGACATGAACTGGGCGGCAGAGGCTCGACTCGACGCAGAGGGCGCGGATGCCACTCTCATCGACGCCCACCTGTGGGCGGAACCGGAAGTCCTGGACTTGAACCGGGCGGCAGAGGCTCGACTCGACGTGGAGCGCGCGGATGCCGCTCTCATCGACGCCCTCCTGCAGGCGAAACCGGAAGTCCTCGACTTGAACCGGGCGGCGGAGGCCCGACTCGACGCGGAGCGCGCGGATGCCGCTGCCATCGAGGCCCTCCTGCAGGCGGAACCGGACGTCCTCGACTTGAACCGGGTTGTGCTCTCGTCCATGCAGAGCACCCGCACGCTCCACTTGAACGAGTAGCTGGAGGCCGAGGACAACCACGGTGCGGAGACACACGTCGGCAGCGAAGGCTGGTTCGCGCTGGCAGCCAAAGACGACGAGGCCGTCTCTTTCCGCGAGCAGTGATAGTTTGTATTTATGTTGTTGTTTTTATTATTATGGATCTTTTGCTGTGTAAAAACATACTATTTGTTATGCAAGTCACCTGAGTCTACCATTTCAGGCGGTTGGATGAATAGCCTACGCCTCCTAACCCTTCTTTCCTTCTTCCTCACCTCTTCTCCTTCCCCAACAGACCACCGCACGGGCCATACGGATACTCCGGTTGGATAAACATACTCTATGATCGAAAATTATGTGCCAGCAATAGGATGGCTGAGTTTGGTTTGTCCACATGTGACAGCACGTGTCAGTGAGGGTGCGTTCCCTTGGTTGGGTTTGCGGCGTGCAGGAGCGAAATGTGAGGGTGCGGTGCGACCGCGGCGTGCAGGAGCTATCGTGTGAGGGTGCGGTGCGACCGCCACAGTCGTGCGCAAGTGTACCTCCTTCTCATTTTGAAAACTTTAGGCAAGCTTGGCAAAAATGTGTGGCGAAGTTTGGCAATGCAAGGCCTAGACCCAAACAGGATAAGTACGTACTACCTCTGTCCGGGTTTATTGGTCCCCATTGTATTTCGTGCCAAATTTTGACCATAGATTAAACTAAGAAAATGTTCACGCATGACACCAAACATTATATTTTTCAAAACTATGTTCAAATACGAATCCAATGAGATAATTTTTCTTGACATGCATTAACATTTTGTTAGTTAAATCTTTAGTCAAAATTTGGCACAAACTATAAAAGGGACCTATAAACTAGGACGGAGGTAGTACGTACTAGGGGCACTAGTGTTAAAAAAGAATGGCGGGGTTTTCCTTCGATACAAATCCTCGTTTCACGTGTCAATTAATGCGTATTTTTTCTCGAAAGACCAAAGAGCTAACCATCTCACTCCTCATCGCTTGATTAATGCAGCGCCATGCAAACGAACCTTCTCACTTCCGCATGCATGCAGGGGATATTAATGTCCTTGGTTGCTACCCCATCAATTTTGCCTCGATTAATGTTAGTGGCCCTTTGCAAATTGTAATTTTGATAATACTGGCCTTGTGTACAAAAAAATGGACGTAGTAACTATATTTGAATTCCTTGCCCATTGCGGTGACGTCGACGACTTCTTTTTTGTGGTTTGGCGAAGTGCGTTTGATGGAGAACACCATTGAGGGAGACCAGGGTAAGTCGTTCGCAAGTGCCACCTGCAAGCTGAGACAACCGCCTTATTTGCATCCAGGAAGTCCTTTACTAGTACTACTACTAGGAGTACTAGTGCAGTGAGATGGTTTCTTGAAGAAGACGATGGAGAAGCGGAGTCAGCGAAGACTGAAATGATAGTTGCTTCGTCCGTGCTTTGTGATTTGACACCTCATTGCTTTGTGATTTGTGATAGAACGGACAGGAGAGTAGACTCTGTGCTCTGTACTGTACTACTCCTACATGCGTCCAAGCATGGGAGAAAGAGGAGAGACGTTGCATTTTTCTATTCCTTCAATCAATCAATCAGGGAGCTTCGGTTCCATCTTTTTGGCTTTGGCAACACCGTCCACAATGGTTCCCACGATGCCAAAAGCTATTTTCACATTTGGCTACACATTGTGGATGCCCTTAACCGTACCACTTGGTTTTGCTCCTGTGTGCTATCTATACAAATCTCAATTATATTGATCTAAAAAATATAGAATCAAAGATTAGTAAAAAGGAGGTGATTTTGCCGCGCGGATGGCGGGGGAGGTTTCTTATTTTTGGAGGACGTTGTCCTGGCGGTTTGCTAACATGCGGTCCCACGTGTCAGTGCTTTACCAAGCTGATCCGCGTCCCACATGAGGCAGAACAACGGCAGAAGCAACACGTGGTTAAGTTCAAGAAGATGGGGGAGAAGCGACCAAGATGATCCGCGTCCCACATGAGGCAGAAGCAACACGTGGTTAAGTTGAAGAAGATGAGGGAGAAGCGGATTCAGCAACGAGTGAAATGATGGTTGCTTCGTCCCTCCAACTTTTTTTAGCATTATTACTTCGTCCCTCCAACTTAACTGCGGGAAAGGTGCAACTTTGTGATTTGACGCCTCATTGCTCATTACTATGCCGGCGCCATGACTGGGGTGCTTCACCCCGGCTGCTCTGCACTGTATTCTGGTATGGCACGTGGACCCGGTAGCTTGATGTCCCACATGTAGGCGAAAGGGACTAGAAGATTTATGAAAGCGAGCCCTCCACTCTTACGACAGAGGAGTAGACGACATGACGGCCCAGTGAACTGTCACTTGTACTGTATAGTACTATAGTTTTGTTGTTTCGCACGATCCATCGATACAAACCCGATTAAACAGGAAAGGGCGGGATTTTTCCCGCGTGGTAGATGATACTGGCCATACACTTCAAAGGCAATTTTAATGTATGCAAACTGAATAATTAAGTAACAATATGATATCTAGTAAAACTAAAAACACATATGATTTATTGTGTTAGAGTGTAGTAGTAGTGTTGTATTGCATAGTTGTTAGATGTAACATGCGAGAACATGTAGAGATGTAGTTTTGGAGGGCCTACAGAGAGAAAAGCGTAGTACGGTCACCGAACTTCAGAATAAGCTGATTACGGTCACTATATACGTTTTGCGGTGATTATCCGGTCACTTGCTCATAGTTCAGCATCGGATTGCACTTTGTTGACCGGCCAAATAGGGTGCATGGCGCCATGTTGACTAGTTAAATTGACCACGTTCCTTGTGGGTCCCACCTGTCAGTTCGCATAGGGAAAAGGTCAGATAAACACAAATTTACGCAGGCGCGACAAGGCTCCAACCCGTGCGCGGGAATCACCTGGTTGTGTATGTGTCTGTCAGGGCCTGATGTGTGCGCATGCACGTGTAGGTTGAGCACTTGAGCGTGAGAGTGTGTGTTCGTCGTGTGGTGTACTGGTGTGTGCATGCATGCGTGCGTGTGTGCGTGTGAGTGTTGCGTGGATGCGTGGCTGCGTGTGTACGTGTGAGTGTTGCGTGCATGCGTGGGTGCATGTGTTTGTGTGAGTGTTGCGTGGATGGAGTTCGTGTGCATGCGTGCGTGTGTGTATAATCACCACACCAGCTCCTATGTGTTAAAACAGACGGCTCAACATACCAATACAAGGCCACCTTGTCCGCTGTGCCCGCGGTCATGACTTCGCACCACCGTCAAAATATTTTTTTGTCGTTTGTTTTCATTCTTACTAGCAAGATGCCCGTGCGTTGCACGTAACATCAAGATGCATTTGTATGACTTGTTTATCTTGTGAGAGAAAAGGATGAACGAGGGAAGGCCTTATTTGCAAATGTGGAGAGGTGTGTGGGTACCTTTTTGCAAAACTGCCATAGTTTCTTTCCTATCCGTCAGATATAAATTGGACGGCCTATATTGCAGGATGGCAGGCACACCATCATCACCAACTCTATTTTTTATAAGAGTGTATTTTATGTATTTTATAATAGTGTATATGTAGAGTAGATACAAGCCGACAGGTGGGCACGATGTTAGTGAGATAATGTGATGCAACACTAGATCAGGTGCCACGTGGAGTGTTCAACTGGTCAACTAGTCATGTCATGAGCAAATACAAAGTTGTACGGTGAGCCCATGACTGTATAATAACCACTAAACGTAAACGGTGACCGTAATGAGTGGATTATGAAGTCCAATGTATGTATCATGCTTTCACTTCAAATACAATGATCGTCATTGCATATATCGCGAGAGAAATATGAAACACGCATGAATTTTCTGGGGGCTTACTTTTAGAGGACATGGAGATAGTTTTCTGTGCATACGTGAAAGGGGCGTACAGGGGGGTATGCGATGGAGAGAGAGAGATGCTCTTCGTTTCTCTTTATTATGACTAACTTTGTATATAGTATAAAAATATACAAATTCAAAGTGCGGAACAAATATCATTGTGGGCACAATGCAATGAAAATTAGCGTTCGTACTCCTCCATATAACTTTGTAATGTTGTATATATGTAGAAACTCTAAAATAATTTTTTTGGCCACACTTTATTCAAAAGGAATGTTGTATGCGAAATAAACGTGAAGAGAGGGCTTTTTATATCAATGGGGTACGTGATGTAACATGTGTGAATGTGTAGTTGATGCATTTGGCGGGGCCTAGAGAGGTATGTGTGTGTATTACGTATTCGAGAGAGGCATGGATAGAGGGGCCGACGGGGGGGGTGGGAGAGATAGCACGAAAAATGAAGGTGGTCTAGAGAGAGAGAGAGAGACGAATATGACATCACGACAAGAGATTCCATTCCCTTGAGTGTGTATATGCAAGGGGGGAGGGAATAGAGGCACTAGGAGAATTTTTTCATGTGTGTGGTGTTTGTGTTGGTATGTGTGGGTGTGAGAAGATAATGAGACGTGGGGGCAGAGGGTGTGTCACCGCATGAGGTCCGGTGGGTCGAGGTGAGGCCCTTTGCTCGGTTCCGTCCTGTGCCACATTGGTCGGCCCATGACACATTTAGGAAGACCCGTGGATGACTAGTCGTACAAGACAAAGCTAGCAGAATTGTGAAGGACTCTGTGTCCACTGACAAAGCCGGCTAGGATTTGTAACCCTAGGTTCTCAGACTAAGGTAACCCCTCTATCTCTGATATTACTATTCATCCAACCTAACTTTAAGGGGCATCCTACAGAATGCTCTGCTAGAATCATACTCGTCGATTAGGAAGAGAGGTGTGAGATAATGCGTGAGAGACAGGCGTAAAGATAATGTGCGTACATGAGACACGTAGGCAGGTCCATGTATATAGAAAGGGTCGATGAGGATTGTGCGTGTGTATGTTTGTGAGAGGAAGAGTGCTTGTGATAAAGGTTAGTGAAAACAGTTGTAAATGGTTACGAGAGGGAGGGAGGGTTATATCTAGAGAATGTGTGCGAGAAAGACACCTCGGGAGAGAGTGTGTGAGCATGTGTGAGAGACCACCGATGGAGAGTGAAACTACACGTAAAAGACTGCTCTACACATTGATTAAAGATATAAATTGTATCCAAATATTAGGATGGGATCATGATATTTGCAATTCGCGTAAGGAGCGGTCATTGATCCATCAGACATCTAGATTCTATCGAATTTGAGCATGTCTATGTTATTATTCGACACAATTGATCCACATAGTTAGTATTTTGAACTCCAGACAATGCATCGCTTTAGCAATCGAATATAAACGTGAGTATAGTTCATGTTGTGTGTAAAGCACATTATACATATGAAAGTTACACAATGGACATTTATAAATACCTACCTATGAACTAGTATACATTTGAATTCAACCTAAGGTGGTTTAAAAAATCGAATTCAACATGAAGTCCATTCAATTATTTGAATTTGATATCATGGCATTTGTAAACCATACCTAAACTATGGGGGTACCAATCTTTGCTCTGATTTTGTACATAATAGCATATGTAGTCGTGTACAAAATAGACTCAAATTTAGCTCCTCCATTCCAAAATAATCGTAGTTATAGGATTTTCAAGTGTCAAAATTCAAAAGGAAGCGGATAATTTAATGAGGTTTTCAAACATACAAGGTCAAATATAACGTTGTCTATTTAGGTCAATCCTCACAGTTCAAGAGTACTCTAAACGTGAATGCTTGTGTTTCAAAATTTCGAACGAAGCGCCAAAAGAGCCTCTACTCGCCCGAAACCACGTGAGACCAATGTTTGGCAGTACAGGAAATTACTTTTCTAATAACTCTGACATGTGAAACCTACCGGCCCGACGTCCAAAGGTCTAAACCGGGGTAGGTTTGTAGCTTCATCTAGACGCTACCCAACCACCTCTGAAAAACATTCATACACAATGGTCGCCTAAGCACACCTGCGCGCGGCCGAAATCGCTCCCGCCCACTATTTGGGACATCTAGGATTACCATCCTTCCCCCGACCCGCAGTAGGTCCAAAATTTAAGAGGGGGGCAAAGTTTGTACTTTCCCCAAATTTCAAATAAGCGCGTCCCATCTTCTGTTCAAAAAAGCCAAAAACAAGCGCGTCCCAGACAGAAACATGGTTCCCCCCCCCACCCGTCTGATTCCCCATTCGTACTCCGTGGGCGGCCAAACTACCTCTCCACCAGCCGCGAAACCGCAGCATCCTTCGTCCGCCACCCCATCCCACCCATCAACCGCCGCCCTCCTTCATCATGCCGGAGCCGATACCCCGACGTCGTCGTCCACCGCAACCTCAACCGCAACGCCCTTCACGGCTAGTAGTTGAAGCCGAGGCTGAGACGTCCGTACCTGAGCCAGTTCAACCACGCCGTCCTACGCCTCACCGCTGCCGCTCCAACTTCGCCACCCTCCACCGCACCAGAGCTATTCCTACTACGCCATCCTTCGCCGCCTCGGATCTGCTTCACCTCCGCTGACATACAGCTACGGCAGCACAGTCAACAATTTGGCCGTGGGTTCGTCCAAGCCTGCACCCTCCAGAACATCGGTTTCCCCGGTAAAAACAAGAAGATTGGCGCGACATGTGGAGGTGACCACACCGGCAACCAAAGAAGGTACTCCTCTTCCCTTATTCGTGCAAATCTTACGTCTCTGCTTGCACAGTATTCATCCCACAGAAGACATTAGTTGACCGCTTCTTCTTGATACTAGATGTTCCTAGTAACTCGCGATGCACAAGGTTTCTCCTCATATACTATTTCACCTTAGCTAGAGGTCCGTCGCCCCCCTGAATTTCAATTTCTGGCCAGTTGATTCCCAATTAACGGAAGCATGCCCCGGCGTAACAGGCGCTAGTACGACTATTACGCCAGGGAAGCAGCGCCTTGGTGTTTATCTTAGGGGCGTCTGCGGCCTAGAGCTACTGGCGCCCGATCTGGAGGTCGGCCGGGATTAAAGGGATGGCTTGGGGGCGCTTCCAAGCATGGCGGTGGTGTGAGGTCGATGGGAGGGCGGGGCGGCGGAGGCACGGGTCTAGGCCGGTGGTCGCTGGCGGTTCGTGAAAGATCGTCAATAGTGACTGGCGGGAGGTAGACGAAGGCCATCTGCCCGTTCCTTATAGATCGGACGGTTCATTAAAAAAATCGACTGACCTATTTATTTTCAGTCGACTGTTATCTTAGATATGACCACATGTGGTGGTGTGCTGGAGGAGTACCTGCATTTCCTGTGCTCATATATTACAAAATCATACGGAGTAGAATCTAATTTTGTTTGCCATGCAATGTTGTAGAGCTATCATATGTCTCCTGTCATTTATTTTTAAGCCACCTGCTATCTGCTACTTTTACAGTGCACTAGTTCTGCACACACTTCACCCATACTCTCACTATTGTGTTTTTATGCAAGGGTATTTCAGACTCTCCTGCCGAAAGAGAAGCAGCAAAGAAAAGAGAGAAGTCGCTCCAGCTTGGTATACGGGTAGGCAAGACACGTTACAACGCTATAAAGGGTGCAGTGTCAGCATATGGAGATGGTAAACGTAGCTCTGTAGTTGATGACCTCGCTCACAATGAACCACCATCCCAGGTGCTTGCTTTAACTTCGCGGTGTCATATGTGGTTGCATGTTGGTGTCTAGCTTGTATTCGAAAGGCCGAAGTTGGTCTTTATTAAGATAAGGAAAGAAATTTTTTACATGAACCACCATCCCGTGAGCACCAGAAGACAAATAGCTAGTCAGGGCACTGGCCGAGCCAGTGACAAGCCCAGCAAAGACAGGCATCACCTGGAAGCCAACTAAAAAGCCGCGATGGTGGCGAAGCAGCCCGCCTCCCACCAGGCTCTCAGGTCCTAGATGATCATGTTCACAACTCCAGCCGGATGTCTAGCTTGTATTGCTTCCAATTTGGTTAAATTGCATCTGCTTAGCTTACACATTATACCTTTGAATATGACATGCCTTTCTGTTTTTGGTACATACTAGTACATCTGTGTATTAACCATGTTCTTACATCAAACTAATGTTCTTGTGGATCCCTCATCAATCACTTATGACGAGGCAGGCAGGCAAGGGGACTACTCCTCATTTAAAGAATGCAGCGTCAGCCTCCGACATGATTCTCAAGAAACAGAAATGCTAGATGAAGATAGTGAACGTAGCTTAGTTGATTACAGCATTTCCCCTACACTAGCATTGCAGGTGCTTGCTCTAACTTGGCAGCATGATATGTGGTTGCATGTTGCATATGGTGTCTAGATTGTAATTCTTCCAATCTGGTTAAACTGCATGTGCTAGTCTGCTTAGCTTATACTCCTGTAAATATGACATTATACCTGTTAATGTGACATGCCTTCCTGTATTTAGTACATAGTACATCTGTCTATTAAGCATGTCCTTACATAAAACTATTGTTTTTTTGGTATCCCACATCAATCAATATGACGAGACACCTTTAGTATATGCAATGCGATATTAGTTGCATCTTTCATATGATTTATAGCATGTGCTGCTTCTAATTTGTTGAAATTCCATTTATGATGAGACGCTTTTAACTTGGCAGTCATATTGGTTGCATCTTTCATGTGGTGTCTAGCTTGCATTGCTTCTTATTTGCCGGAATGGTTTCTGCTTAGTTTACACAAACAGTTGTGAACATGCCATGCCGTCCTGTTTTTCGTACATATTCCATCCTGGTATCATGTGTTTGCCTTACATCAAAGTAGTGATTGTCAGTATCATGCATGAATGAGTTCTGAAGAGAGAATTTTATTGCTTTTTCTTGTCGGTTTTACTTGACAATTCAAAATCAATAAAGCGGAAGGAAGTTAGCAAGGCAGCGGATAAAAGTGCTCCTTCCAAACGGAGGGACTCTACAGTTTCTACTCCTCCACACCCCCAAGATGATTTCCAAGACAACACATGCATAGACACTCAACAAAGCTGTGTTTATGATGAGCACGTCTCCCCTAGTGCAGCATCACTGGTGCTCCCTCTAACTTGGCACTGTTATATGTGGTTGCATGTTATGTGTGATGTCTAGCTTGTATTTCTTCTAATTTTGTTGAATTCCATCTGCTTACTTTACACATTATACTAGAATAAGACACGTGTTCCTGTTTCTAGAACATACAATATCTGTCTATCACACCATGTTCTTACATCAAATTACTACTGTTGTGTAACCTGCAACAATCACTTATCATAAGACAGGTTTGACTTCGGAGTGTGATATAGGTTACATCTCACATTCTTTTCTAGCTTGTACTACTAATTTGTTGAAATGGCACTTATGACGAGACAGTTTTAACTTGGTAGAGTGATATTATTTGCATCTTTCATATGGTGTCTAGATTTCATTGCTTCTAATTTGTTGAAATGCCTTCTCCTTAGTTTACACATCATAAGATGTGAATATGCAATGCTGTGAATATGCAATGGCACTAATGACGAGAGACCTCTATGTTGTTTGCGTGTTGCATATGATTTATTTCTTGTACTGCTTCACATTTGTTTAAACGAAATTTATGCTGAGACACTGTTAACTTGGCAGAGCGATATTTGTAGCATCTTTCATTTGGTGTCTACCTTCCATTGCATTGCTTCTAATTTGGTGAAATGTCCTCTTCTTAGTTTACACATCATAGTTCTGGTTATCTCTTCCGTCCTGTTTTTCATACATATTACATCCTCCTATCATGTGGTTGTCTAACATCAAAGTTATATTCGTCTGCATCACGCATCAATTTGTTCTGAAGAACTAAATTTTATTCGTCTTTCTTGTCGGCTTGACTTAACATGGCATAGAGAAAGAGGAAGAAACAGAGAATGGCAGGGAATGAGAAGCGGATGAATCCTGCAGATTCTGGTGGTACTGATGGTGCAATAGAAGGTGAAGGTCCAGCGGAAAATTCTACAAACACGGTATCCCATGCTACACGAACTGCAAAAAAAGCCAAACAGAAACAAATAGCTGCCACCAAACAAGCAGACACAGCCCTAGTTCTTGCAACACCTACCACAGTACTACTAGCTGCACGACATACTCGTGCGTCAACTAAGCTAGCAGCACGTTCCCAAGCTCCCTTGTCACCTGACACTACTTCCCAAGCACTCTTGACACAAGACGAATTGGCAATATCATATGAACCTTGTGAGCTTCAACAGCAAGAAGGTAGTTGCTGGAGTCAAGTTACAGTTGCATGCTTCTTTATATGTAGTCTCACAGTTTGATGTACACTAACACTTCCTATGTTTGTTGTTGGACTAGCACCTAGGCGCAAGAGGAAACAAACATCAGGGATAATGCTCGATAGGTTAACTAAATCTAGAGGAGGAAGAATGGAGATCCGTTTTGAGGGAGGTTTAAAAAGGCCACGTGATGCTACAGAGTCAGCCAAGTTAGTATCATAGGCAGCGGTTGCCGTTAGGTGTCATGTATGTATCCTCCCAACATGGATTCAGTATAGGAATGACAAAGACGAAACCCAGTTCAACACCTTCCTTGACCATTTATCTGTAAGTATGGTTATGTATGGAAACTAGTAATATCGTCTTGCTCTGTCCCATACTTTCTAGGTTGCTGAAAATGAGACTCCCATAATTTTCAATAGATGAGGTCCAAGTTGGATAGCCAAGATGATGCAACCAGACAAGCTTGCACCCATGTTTTCAAGTCTGCTCTGCGACAGTATCGGTATAACTTGAGGAAAACTCACTTTGAAGGCAAGGCTAACAATGAACTTTCCCAAACATCTCAAGTGGAAAATATATCGAATGAAGACTGGAGGGGCCTTGTTAAACACTGGTCTGATCCGAAGTATCAGGTACATTATATATATGTGATCAGATCACATGTTGAAGTCCTATTGACGCATGTGCCTCACAAATCTATCTTCTTGTAGGTGAACTGTTCAAAGAACATGGCCAACCGTACGAAAGTGAAATTCCAACAGACGACAGGATCTCATAGCTATATTGCACACTGCGAGGCTCTTGTAATTAGCTGCTGTTTCACTCTTTTCGTTGTACCATATTATCAGATCTATATTGACTTGTTCGAAATGCAGAGGAAAGCCCGCAAGGACCAAAAAGTACCTGAACCAAATGCTGTGGAAATCTTCAAGGACTGTCACACCAGCAAGAAGAAGGGCATGACTACACCAGTCAAAGCCGCTGTTGTAAGTCCTTAATCCTCATGCCTTTTAACTACTACTTACTCTGACATGTGCCTTGAACTGCATGGTTTGCAGCCAATGTCTATTACTCTTTTCAATTTTATACACAATTGTCTTAGCGTATCATTGCACCTTACAAGGTTTAAAAGGAAGGAGTGATGTTCCTTTGATCTTGACCCGTAATCTAGTTCCGTGCTGGACTTGCCCACACAACGTTACAATTGCATGTTTGTCTGTTCTCAGTTGTTTTGTGATATTAATGATGTCATACTATGCTTACCGTATTATAAACTTCGTCTCTTTATCCTGAACCCTCAATACAATGTGAAGAAATAGACAATACATTAGCGATGGTACATGGTCATATGTTTGGAACCTGGTTTTATTATGTACTTTGCAATAAAATACAACTAATATTTTACATGGGTTCACCAGAATGTTCTGTATATAGACCAAAGCTATTTTGTTTGGTTTTGCTGCCTCCTTAATATCTTCTGTTTTGGTACTACTAATGTAAAACCTCAACTTTTCAGCGAGCTATGGAAAATGGTGGAACCGCCACCTTCTGAAGGTGGTGAGGCAACTATAACCACAATGTCAGCTCTTGCTGCAGTGGGTCAGTACCTGTCCACTAACAGTGCCAAAAGCACGTTCCTGCGTAATACTGGGTTGGTTGTTAAGGCAATATTGTCCAAACTGCCTCATGATCAAGATATGCAAGCTCAAAGCAATGTTGTATCTGCAATCCAGACACAAGTCCATTCCCTAACAGAGGCCCTTTGTGAAACAAGGAGAAACATTGCTCAATGTCGTCAAGATATGCATGGTTTTGAAACCAGACTATCAGACATTTGCTATGTTGTTCGGGAGCCTAGGGGAAATGAAGGCGAGGGTTATGGTGTTCCATCGGACAATACAGCATGAAAATGTAACAGTTAGGTCAAATGAACCGAGCTTCTCAACTTCTGGTGGTGCATTTATCTGCTAGACTATTAAGTTTTATGCCAACCTTCCTTTTGTTATATAGTTGTAATTTGTTTTGGTGCGATACAAAATTTATTCTTAACGTGCAGCCACCGACTGAAGAAAACAGCAAGCCATTTTTGTATAGTGTAGGGTGTTCCCTATATTTGCACTGGTGGCGATCTTTGATGCCGAGTGGATGTAATCTGTGCAATCGCCTTAATAGCCTAGCGTTAGTTTGGGCCTTATTTATTTCCTAGTCTTCTTTTTCCCTGGTTTGCTAGTGGCCGCAACTACCCATGGGCCATATACGGGCCGTAGGATCCATGGGTCTCCTACGGGCCGTCGATAAATGGGCCTGTAATCGGTGGGCCTCGGGTCATCGATAAATGGGCCTAGGGCCGTCAGATAAATGGGTCTACTTGGGTCGTAATCAGGCGTAATTGGTATCGTCCCAGCATGGTAACGGGCCGTTAACAGGCCGTAGGACTGCAAAAGCTTAATTCTGTAATAGGCATAATGGGTCGTTAATGGGCCAGAATATAGGACAGGCTGGCCAGAAACGGGCCGACTCTTGCCATGGGCCGAATTTGGCCCATTAGGGTAACAGGCCAGTAACGGGCCGACTCTTGCCATGGGCTGAATTTGGCCCATTTGGGGAACATGCCAGTAACGGGACGACTCTTGCCATGGGCCAAATTTGGCCCATTAGGGGAACAGGACAGTAACGGGCCGGAAGTAATCGAGGGCCGAAAAGGAGCCCAAGAACGTATGGGCCGTCAATAGGCCAAAAGCTAACACGGGCTAGAAACAGCCCATGTAAATCACGGGCCGTTAACGGGTACAAAGAAAATTACTGTTCATTATGGGCTAGAGTCACCGTGGGCCTGTAAAGGGCCGAAAGATACGAAGGCATCATATGGGCCGAAAGACGTCATGGGCCATACATGGGCCCAAAGTGAAATGGGCTGGTGTTATATTCGACGGGCCACATGACGTTGTTGGGCCGATTTCCTTTAGTGCCTAACGGGCCATAAAATGGGATATTTGCGAAGAGACCGTTAACAGGCTTTTCATGGGCCAGCCCGTTAACTTTTGACCAAGTCAAACGGGCCGGCTTTATAAGCTAAATGGGCCAGTGGTGGGCTGTGGCACGTGTCGACATATCATAGGCGCCTATCTGACCCACTGACGAGCTGACACGTGTTTCGTCCGGCCAATAAGAATTTTACATGTGGAAATTTCCCATTGGTCGGGGCTGTTAACGGGTTATCGGATCGAAAATCCGACCCGACAGCTTAACGGTGTTCCGTTACGGTGGATGCCACGTGTCGGTCACCCTTGACGAAAGCACTTCTGTGACGCGCGATTTATCATCATGGAAGTGGACACTTCCGTGATGATAATTTTGGTAATGTCATGGAACACTTCTACGACAGCACAGGTATGACTATCTTGATTCTGTCATAAATTTGTCATGGATGTACAAGCATGACAAAAACGGGACCTACTGTGACAAACACGTATCATCACGGAAGTGTATTTTTTTTGTAGTGTATGAAGCACTCCCTCCTAACCCTGCTGCACCAGATATTCTTGTTCCCGGGCCAGGATGAAATCCAATATACTGATCCAGAGAAAGATCCGGCAATGAAGAAGATAAACAAACGCGCGATGACCAAGTTTAAGTATGCGTTGGCCACCTGGAAAGTAAGGGTGAAACATGCTACGTCTTGAGCTTGACTTGGTTTTCCTTGAAGAGGAAAGGGTGATGCAGCAATAGTAGCATAAATATTTCCCTTGGTTTTTGAGAACCAAGGTATCAATCCAGTAGGAGGCTCCTCAAAAGTCCCACGCACCTACACAAACAAACAAAGAACTCGCAACCAACGCAATAAAGGGGTTGTCAATCCCTTCACGGCCACTTGCGAAAGTGAGATCTAATAAAGATAGTATGATAAGATAAATAAATTTTTGGTATTTTATAATATAAATGCAAAAAGTAAAAAATGCAAATAAAAGTAGATTGGAAGCAAATATGATAAGAGATAGACCCGGGGGCCATAGGTTTCACTAGTGGCCTCTCTCAAGATAGCATAAGTATTACGATGGGTGAACAAATTACTGTCGAGCAATTGATAGAAAAGAGAATAATTATGAGATTATCTAGGCATGATCATGTATATAGGCATCACGTCCGCAACAAGTAGACCGACTCCTGCCTGCATCTACTACTATTACTCCACACATCGACCGACTCCTGCCTACATCTAGAGTATTAAGTTCATAAGAACAGAGTAACGCATTAAGCAAGATGACATGATGTAGAGGGATAAACTCAAGCAATATGATATAAACCCCATCTTTTTATCCTCAATGGCAACAATACAATACGTGCCTTGCAACCCTTTCTGTCACTAGGTAAGGACACCGCAAGATTGAACCCAAAGCTAAGCATTTCTCCCATGGCAAGAAAGATCAATCTACTAGGCCAAACCAAACGGATAATTCGAAGAGACTTGCAAAGATAACTCAATCGTACATAAAAGAATTCAGAGATGATTCAAATATTATTCATAGATAAACTTGATCATAAACCCACAATTCATCGGATCTTGACAAACACACCGCAAAAAGAGTTTACATCGAATAGATCTCCACAAGAGAGGGGGAGAACATTGTATTGAGATCCAAAAAGAGAGAAGAAGCCATCTAGCTAATAACTATGGACCCGAAGGTCTGTGGTAAACTACTCACAACTCATCGGAGGGGCAAGGATGTTGATGTAGAAGCCCTCCATGGTCGATTCCCCCTCCGGCAAAACACCGACGAAGGATCCAAGATGGGATCTCGCGGATACAGAAGGTTATGGCGGTGGAAATTGTGTTTTGGTTGCTCCATGGATGTTTTCGGGGTACGTAGGCTTATATAGGAGGAAGAATTACGTCGGTGGACGCCCGAGGGGCCCATGAGACTGGGGGCGCGCCTTATAGGGGGGCGCCCTCCTATATCGTGGAGTTCTCGGCTGCTTCTTGACTTGCACTCCAAGTCCTCTGGATCACGTTCGTTCCAAAAATCACGCTCCCGAAGGTTTCATTCCATTTGGACTCCGTTTGATATTCCTTTTCCTCGAAATACTGAAATAGGCAAAAAAACAGCAATACGGGCTGGGCCTCCGGTTAGTAGGTTAATCCCAAAAATGATATAAATGTTTAAAATAAAGCCCATAAACATCCAAAAGGGGTAATATAATAGCATGGAACAATCAAAAATTATAGATACGTTGGAGACGTATCAAGCATCCCCTAGCTTAATTCCTGATCGTCCTCGAGTAGGTAAATGATAAAAAAGAAATTTTTGATGTGGAATGCTACCTAGCATAATTCTCAATGTAATTTTCTTTATTGTGGCATGAATGTTTAGATCCAAACGATACAAAATAAAAGTTCATATTAACATGAAAATGGTGATACTTCAAGCATACTAATCAAAGTAATCATGTATTCTCAAAATAACAAGGCCAAAGAAAGTTATCCCTACAAAATCATATAGTCTGGTTGTAGCTCTATCTTCATCACACAAAGTATTTAATTATGCACAACCCTGATGACAAGCCAAGCAATTGTTTCATACTTTAATAATCTCAAACTCTTTCAACTTTCACGCAGTACATGAGCATGAGCCATGGACATAGCACTATATGTGGAATAGAATGGTGGTTGTGGAGAAGACAAAAAAGGAGAAGATAGTCTCACATCAACTAGGCATATCAATGGGCTATGGAGATGCCCATTAATAGATATCAATGTGAGTGAGTAGGGATTGCCATGCAACAGATGCACTGGAGCTATAAATATATGAAATCTCAACAAAAGAAACTAAGTGGGTGTGCATCCAACTTGCTTGCTCACGAAGACCTAGGGCACTTTTGAGGAAGCCCATCATTGGAATATACAAGCCAAGTTCTATAATGAAAAATTCCCACTAGTATATGAAAGTGACAACATAGGAGACTCTCTATCATGAAGATCATGGTGCTACTTTGAAGCACAAGTGTGGAAAAGGAGATAGTAGCATTGTCCCTTCTCTCTTTTTCTCTCATTTTATTTTTTTTCTTTTTCTTTCTCTCTTTATTTTTTTTTCTTTATTTTTCTTTGGCCTTCTTTTTTTTATTTTTGGCCTTTCTCTTTTTTTTGTAAAGTCTGAAGTCTCATCCCGACTTGTGGGGGAATCATAGTCTTCATCATCCTTTCCTCACTAGGACAATGCTCTAATAATGAAGATCATCACACTTTTATGGATTTACAACTCAAGAATTACAACTCAAAGCTAGAACAAGATATGACTCTATATGAATGCCTCCGGCGGTGTACCGGGATATGTAATGAATCAGGAGCGACATGTATGAAAATTATGAAAGTGGCCTTGCCACAAATACGATGTCAACTACATGATCATGCAAAGAGAAATATGACAAAAGTAATGCGTGTCATATGAACGGAACGGTGGAAAGTTGCATGGCAATATATCTCGGAATGGCTATGGAAATGCCATAATAGGTAGGTATGGTGGCTGTTTTGAGGAAGGTATATGGTGGGTGTATGGTACCAGCGAAAGTTGCGTGGCACAAGAAAGGCTAGCAATAATGGAAGGATGAGGTGCGTATAATCCATGGACTCAACATTAGTCAAAAGAACTCATGTACTTGTGGCAAAAATCTAGAAGTCATCAAAAACCAAAGCACTACGTGCATGCTCCTAGGGGGATATATTGGTAGGAAAAGAACATCGCTTGTCCCCGACCGCCACTCATAAGGAAGACACTCAATACATAAAATTGTGCTCCAACTTCATCACAAAGCAGTTCACCATACGTGCATGCTACGGGAATCATAACCCTTAACACAAGTATTTTTCATAATCACCTCAACTAGCATGACTCTAATATCACTACCTCCATATCTCAAAACAATTATCAAGCATCATATTGATCATAGCATCCAATTCTTTTTCTATAATAGTTTTTATTATACCCAACTTGGATGTTCATCATTCTAGGACCAAAAGATATAAGTGAAGCACTAGAGCAAAAACTATCAAGCTCAAAAGATATAAGTGAAGCACATAGAGTATTCTAGCAAATTCTAATCAAGTAGGCTTCTCCCAAAAGGTGTGTACAGCAAAGATGATTGTGGTAAACTAAAAAGAAAAGACTAATATAATACACGACGCTCCAAGCAAAACACATATCATGTGGCGAATAAAAATATAGCTCCAGGTAAAGTTACCAATGAACGAAGACGAAAGAGGGGATGCCTTCCCGGGGCATCCCCAAGCTTAGGATTTTGGCTATCCTTGAATATCTTGGGTTGCCTTGGGCATCCCCAAGCTTAGGCTCTTGCCACTCCTTATTCCATAGTCCATAAAAGCTTTACCCAAAACTTGAAAACTTCACAACACAATACTCAACAGGAAATCTTATAAGCTCCATTAGTGAAAGAAAAGAAAACCACCACATAAGGTACTGTAATGAACTCATTCTTTATTTATTTTGGTGTTAAACCTACTGTATTCCAACTTCTCTATGGTTTATAAACTATTTTACTAGCCATAGATGCATCAAAATAAGCAAACAACACACGAAAAACAGAATCTGTCAAAAACAGAACAGTCTGAAGCAATCTGTAACTAACGCAAACTTCTGGAACTCTAAAAATCCTACCAAAATAGGAACTCCTGGACAATTGTTTATTGATCCGCAGCAAAAAGAGTTAACGCAAAATCACGTTTATGTGATTTAACAAAACTAAATTCGTGCGCGTAAAGTTTCTGTTTTTCAGCAGAATCAAATCATCATATGTTATCCTATAGGTTCTACTTGGCACAAACACTAATTGAAGGATAAAAACACATCTAAACAGAAGGCAGATGAAAAATTTATTAAATAGCAGCAAGGAAAAAAATTGGGTTGTCTCCCAACAAGCGCTTTTGTTTAAAGCCTCTTTTAGCTAGGCATTGAGATTTCAATGATGCTCACATGAAAGACAAGAATTGAAGCACAAAGAGAGCATCATAAAATATGTGACAAAGAAATATAAGTCTAACATAATTCCTATGCATAGGCATATTATAAGCAAACAAATTTGCAAGGCAAGCAAAAACTAGTACACGCAAGGAAGAAGAAAGAGACGATAGCAATCTCAACATGACGAGAGGTAATTTAATAAGATAAAAATTTCTACAACCATATTTTCCTCTCTAATAATAATTACATGTAGGATCATAGGCAAATTCAACAAAATAGCTATCACAAAACATATTCTCAACATGATCCACATGCATGCAAAGTTGACACTCTTCCAAGATAGTGGGATTAACATTAACTAAAGTCATGACCTTTCCAAACCCATTTTTATCAAAAATATCATAAGATTGAACATACTCCAAATATGTGGGATCTAAAGTTGACACTCTTCCAAACCCACTTTCAATATTATTGCAAACACTATTATCAATCTCATATTCATCATGGGTCTTAAATAAATTTTCAAGGTTATAAGAAGAATCACCCCAATCATGATCATTGAAACAAGTAGTAGACATAGCAAAACTAGCATCCCCAAGCTTAGGGTTTTGCATATTATTAGCACAATTGACATCAAGAGAATTTATAGGAAAATCATTGCAATCATGATTTTTATTCAAGGAGTTATCGTGAATCTCTTCATAAATTTCTTCATCGTAATTTTCAGATTCACAAATTTTGAGCAAAGCTTCATAAAGATAATCTAGTGCACAAAACTCATTAGAAATTGGTTCATCATAATTGGATCTCTTAAAAAGATTAGCAAGCGGATGAGGATCCATAGATCTTAGGTTCTCTGTTTAGCAATAAATAAGAATCTATTCCAACCAAACGAGCAAACGAAAGGGCAAGCGAAAGAGAGGAGGAGATTGGGAAAGAGAGGGTGAATAAAACGGCAAGGGTGAAGTGGGGGAGAGGAAAACGAGAGGCAAATGGCAAATAATGTAAATGCGAGGGAGATGAGTTTGTGATGGGTACTTGGTATGTCTTGAGTTGAGCGAATACCTCCCCGGCAACGGCGCCAGAAATCCTTCTTGCTACGTCTTGAGATTGCGTTGGTTTTCCTTGAAGAGGAAAGGGTGATGCAGCAATAGTAGTGTAAGTATTTCCCTCTGTTTTTGAGAACCAAGGTATCAATCCAGTAGGAGACTCCTCAAAAGTCCCACGCACCTACACAAACAAACAAGAACTCGCAACCAACGCAATAAAGGGGATGTCAATCCCTTCACTGCCACTTGCGAAAGTGAGATCTAATAAAGATAGTATGATAAGATAAATATATTTTTGGTATTTTATAATATAGATGCAAAAAGTAAAAATGCAAATAAAAGTAGATTGGAAGCAAATATGATAAGAGATAGACCCGGGGGGCATAGGTTTCACTAGTGGCCTCTCTCAAGATAGCATAAGTATTACGATGGGTGAACAAATTACTGTCGAGCAATTGATAGAAAAGAGAATAATTATGAGATTATCTAGGCATGATCATGTATATAGGCATCACGTCCACAACAAGTAGACCGACTCCTGCCTGCATCTACTACCATTACTCCAAACATCGACCGACTCCTGCCTGCATCTAGAGTATTAAGTTCACAAGAACAGAGTAACGCATTAAGCAAGATGACATGATGTAGAGGGATAAACTCAAGCAATATGATATAAACCCCATCTTGTTATCCTCGATGGCAACAATACAATGCGTGCCTTGCAACCCTTTATGTCACTGGGTAAGGACACCGCAAGATTGAACCCAAAGCTAAGCACTTCTCCCATGGCAAGAAAGATCAATCTAGTAGGCCACACCAAACTGATAATTCAAAGAGACTTGCAAAGATAACTCAATCATACATAAAAGAATTCAGAGATGATTCAAATATTATTCATAGATAAACTTGATCATAAACCCACAATTCATCGGATCTCGACAAACACACTGCAAAAAGAGTTTACATCGACTAGATCTCCACAAGAGAGGGGGAGAACATTGTATTGAGATCCAAAAAGAGAGAAGAAGCCATCTAGCTAATAACTATGGACCCGAAGGTCTGTGGTAAAGTACTCACAACTCATCGGAGGGGCAAGGATGTTGATGTAGAAGCCCTCCATGGTCGATTCCCCCTCCGGCAGAACACCGGTAAAGGCTCCAAGATGGGATCTCGCGGATACAGAAGGTTACGGCGGTGGAAATTGTGTTTTGGTTGCTCCATGTATGTTTTCGGGGTACGTAGGCTTATATAGGAGGAAGAAGTACGTTGGTGGACGCCCGAGGGGCCCACGAGACAGGGGGCACGCCCTATAGGGGGGGCCCTCCTATCTCGTGGAGTCCTCGGCTACTTCCTGACTTGCACTCCAAGTCCTCTGGATCACGTTCGTTCCAAAAATCACGCTCCCGAAGGTTTCATTCCGTTTGGACTCCGTTTGATATTCCTTTTCTTCGAAATACTGAAATAGGCAAAAAAACAGCAATACGGGTTGGGCCTCCGGTTAGCAGGTTAGTCCCAAAAATGATATAAATGTGTAAAATAAAGCCCATAAACATCAAAAAGGGGTAATATAATAGCATGGAACAATTAAAAATTATAGATACATTGGAGACGTATCAAAACGCGCCATCCACAAAAAAGAACCCTACTCCGAGATTGTAAAGGAAAATCCGACAATCACGAAGGAGCAGTTTCAAATATTCAAGGCGGCTTGCGATGCCAAAGATGCCAAAGAAAAGTAGAAGTACATGAAGGGGCTTCAACACAGGAACATTGGGTGCCACTACCTCGGAAGGCGTGGTTATGCGGGGAAGAGGTCCATATGGGCCAAGGAGGACGTGGAACGTGAAAGTCTGGGCATCTCGAACCCCTTGGCGGAGTTCACCGTCCCGCAGGACCATGACGTCCTCAGGGCTTGGTACCGTTGGGACCCAGTCAAGAAGGTTTTCGAGATGGACCTGGTCACGATGGAGTTCATGAGACTACTGGTAATTTTAGTTTCTGATCAATTCGACTTCACGTTTAGTCATATTTGTAAACGATTCTTGTTCCTTTTGAAGAGAGAGCAGCACAGGATTGCGGCCGAAAGCGACTCGCCTCTGAGGCATTGGCAAGGCCCAAGCAGGACACCCCATTCAACCGGGCGTTGAACATATTGAAACGGTTCCCGGTGGACACTCGGCCATCGTATAGACGCGTGCACGGTGTCGGAGACAGCGCCACGTGGAAGTAGCACTACGGTGAGACCACGGAGGAGAGAAAGGAAAGACGAAGGTTAACTAAAGAAAACATCGACAAGAAGGTTGACATTGCATTTGAGAAGAATTCAGATAAGACAGCGGTAGCTGTCACAAAATGGGAGCTGGCAACTACGTGTGGTGTCTTGGTTCCGCTTATCGTCAGTTGGAGCAGGCAAAATCCAAATAAAGATGCAGCGGACTTTCCCCTTGCCGACTTCTTCAGGAGAAGCTCGACTAGTGTTGCACCAGCACCTGCACCAGCACCATCACCAGCACCTACACCAGCACCTGCTCATGCACCGGCTCCCGCACCTGCTCATAGCAGCCCGTCCTCCGTCTCGAACGTGCTTGGCGGTGCTTCATCTTTGGCTGAGCTCGACGCCCTCACGGTACTTGTCACACCGGCCCTCTTCAATAAATGTATAATCTCTCGTTTCCATTGCCTTTCGGATGTCTCACGTTGCAGACATCTCTTTGCAGGCCGACGCCCCGTGCACCATATTGTAATACATACGGCCAGAAAGTGGATGTGGGGAAGGCGGCGATAATGAGGCCGAAGGAACAATTGTTCCATAGCCGACCGATCCCCCCTCACATCTTCAAGGTTTCCGTGGCCAGTGTCAAACCGGGCCATGAGAATTCGGCTCCTCCGGTACTAGGGGGAGATGACGACAAGACCCCGCGGCAGCTTGGCAATTGCAAGACGTGGGTCATGTTGTGGCCAAAGAGTCTGCTTCGTCTGGAGGCGGCTGGGAGCACACCCACGACCACGCAGCCTCCGCAAGGTATGAACATCAGCACCCTGCTACCTCTTGAGCACTGCATTGGATTTCCCCAAAGAGGAGAGGATGATGCAGCAAAGTAGCGTAAGTATTTCCCTCAGTTTTTGAGAACCAAGGTATCAATCCAGTAGGAGGCCACGCACAAGTCCCTCGTACCTACACAAAACGATAGCTCCTCACAACCAACGCGATTAGGGGTTGTCAATCCCTTCACGGTCACTTACGAGAGTGAGATCTGATAGAGATGATAAATAATATTTTTGGTATTTTTGGTATATAGATGCAAAGTGAAAAGTAAAAGGCAAAGTAAAAACAAAGCAAGTTTTAAAGTAATGGAGATTGATATGATGAGAATAGACCCGGGGGCCATAGGTTTCACTAGTGGTTTCTCTCAAGAGCATAGATATTCTGCGGTGGGTGAACAAATTATTGTTGAGCAATTGACAAAATTGAGCATAGTTATGAGTATATCTAGGTATGATCATGTATATAGGCATCACGTCCAAGACAAATAGACCGAAACGATTCTGCATCTACTACTATTACTCCACTCATCGACCGCTATCCAGCATGCATCTAGAGTATTAAGTTAAAAACAGAGTAATGCCTTAAGCAAGATGACATGGTGTAGAGGGATAAATTCATGCAATATGATAAAAAAACCATCTTGTTATCCTCGATGGCAGCAATACAATACATGCCTTGCTGCCCCTTCTGTCACTGGGAAAGGACACCACAAGATTGAACCCAAAGCTAAGCACTTCTCCCATTGCAAGAACTACCAATCTAGTTGGCCAAACCAAACGGATAATTCGAAGAGACTTGCAAAGATAACCAATCATACATAAAATAATTTAGAGAAGATTCAAATATTATTCATAGATAAGCTGGATCATAAACCCACAATTCATCGGTCTCAACAAACACACCGCAAAAAGAAGATTACATCGAATAGATCTCCACGAGAGAGGGGGAGAACATTGTATTGAGATCCAAAAAGAGAGAAGAAGCCATCTAGCTACTAGCTATGGACCCGAAGGTCTGAAGTAAACTACTCACACTTCATCGGAGGGGCTATGGTGTTGATGTAGAAGCCCTCCGTGGTGGATGCCCCCTCCGGCGGAGCTCCGGAACAGGCCCCAAGATGGGATCTCGTGGATACAGGAAGTTGCGGTGGTGGAATTAGTTTTTGGATCCTGTTCTGATCATTTGGGGGTACGTAGGTATATATAGGAGGAAGGAGTACGTCGGTGGAGCAACAGGGGGTCCACGAGGCAGGGGGCGTGCCCTAGGGGGCGCCCCCCAGCCTCATGACCACCTCTGTTACTTCTTGGACTAGGGTCCAAGTCTCCTGGATCATGTTCGGTGAGAAAATCACGTTCCCGAAGGTTTCATTCCATTTGGACTCCGTTTGATATTCCATTTCTTCGAAACACTGAAATAGGCAAAAAAGAGCAATTCTGGGTTGGGCCTCCGGTTAATAGGTTAGTCCCAAAAATAATGTAAAAGTGGAAAATAAAGCCTAATATAGTCCAAAACAGTAAATAAAGTAGCATGGAGCAATCAAAAATTATAGATATGTTGGAGACGTATCAGGCATCCCCATGCTTAATTCCTGCTCGTCCTCGAGTAGGTAAATGATAAAAAGGGAATTTTTGATGCGGAGTGGTACTTTGGCATAATTTCAATGTAAATCTTCTTAATTGTGGTATGAATATTCAGATCCGAAAGATTCAAGACAAAAGTTCATATTGACATAAAAAATAATAATACTTCAAGCATGCTAACTAAGCAATTATGTCTTCTCAAAATAACATGGCTAAAGAAAGTTATCCCTACAAAATCATATAGTCTGGCTATGCTCCATCTTCCCCACACAAAATATTTTGCACAACCCCGATGACAAGCCAAGCAATTGTTTCATACTTAGTACATTCTCAAAACTTTTTCAATCTTCACGCAATACATGAGCGTGAGCCATGGATATAGCACTATATGTGGAATAGAATGGTGGTTGTGGAGAAGACAAAAAGAGGGAAGATAGTCTCACATCAACTAGGCGTATCAACGGGCTATGGAGATGCCCATCAATAGATATCAATGTGAGTGAGTAGGTATTTCCATGCAACGGATGCACTAGAGCTATAAGTATATGAAAGCTCAACAAAAGAAACTTAGTGGGTGTGCATCCAACTCGCTTGCTCACGAAGACCTAGGACATTTGAGGAAGCCCATCATTGGAATATACAAGCCAAGTTCTATAATGAAAAATTCCCACTAGTATATGAAAGTGACAAAATGAGAGACTCTCTATCATGAAGATCTTGGTGCTACTTTGAAGCATAAGTGTGGTAAAAGGATAGTAACATTGTCCCTTCTCTCTTTTTCTCTCATCATTTTTTTTATTTGGGCCTTTTCTCTTCTTCTTTTATGGCCTCTTTTTTTCATTTTTCTTTTTTTTCGTCCGGAGTCTCATCCCGACTTGTGGGGGAATCATGGTCTCCATCATCCTTTCCTCACTTGGGACAATGCTCTAAAAAATGATGATCATCACACTTTTATTTTTCTTACAACTCAACAATTACAACTCGATTCTTAGAACAAGGTATGACTCTATATGAATGCCTTCGGCGGTGTACCGGGATATGCAATGAATCAAGAGGGACATGTATGAAAGAATTATGAACGGTGGCTTTGACACAAATACGATGTCAACTACATGATCATGCTAGCAATATGACAATGATGGAGCGTGTCATAATAAACGGAACGGTGGAAACTTGCATGGCAATATATCTTGGAATGGCTATGGAAATGCCATGATAGGTAGGTATGATGGCTGTTTTGAGGAAGATATATGGTGGGTGTATGATACTGGCGAAAAGTGCGCGGTATTAGAGAGGCTAGCAATGGTGGAAGGATGGGAAAAAGTGTGTATAATCCATGGACTCAACATTAGTCATAAAGAACTCATATACTTATTGCAAAAATCTATAAGTTATCAAAGCAAAGTATTACGCCCCGGAAGGAATCCCCTCTTTCGTCTTCGTTCATCGGTAACTTTACTTGGAGCTATATTTTTATTCACCACATGATATGTGTTTTGCTTGGAGCATCATTTTCTTTTGTTAGTATTTGCTTGCTGTTAATTAGATTAATGTTTTGCATCTTTAGTTTCAATAAAGAAGTCAAGGATAGCCTTTGCCATGCTTATTTTGCTAGTATACATGTTGTTGTTTGAAAACAGAAAGTTTACCGCTGTTGCAAAAATTCCCTAGAAAAGTCAGAGATGATATAAAGATGAAACCTTTTGCATAATGAGCTCTGATAAATTTACTGCAGTGGGAATTTTAGTTCATAATTTTTGGAGTTAGGGAAGTATTGTTACTCTTGCATTCTTTACAGACTGTATTGTTTTGACAGATTGCTGTTATGTTTGCATTGTTCGCATATGTTTGCTTGTTTAATGATTCTATTTGAGGATAAGGTTATTAGATATGCAGAGGCATTTAGTATGCAATGTTGAATAATAATTGTAGTGATTTGTTACAGTAGAAAATGATAAGGTTTTGCATTGGTTTATACTAACCTATCTCACGAGTTCTTGTTGAGTTTGTTGTGAATGAAGCTTTTGATAAAAAGAGAAATCATGATATGAGAGGAATTAAGGAGACGCAAAAGTTCAAGCTTGGGGATGCCCAAGGCACCCCAAGATAATATTTCAAGAAGTCTCAAGCATCTAAGCTTGGGGATGCCCCGGTAGGCATCCCACCTTTCTTCTTCAACAACTATCGGTTAGTATCGGTTGAGCCTAAGTTTTCGCTTCTTCACATGAGTTGTGCTATCCTTGCAATGTAGTTTTCTTTAGCTTTGCTTGCTGTTTGAATAAATTATCAAGATCTGAAATTATTAAATGGGAGAGTCTTCACACAGTTGCATAATTATTCGACTACTCATTGATCTTCACTTATATCTTTCAAAGTAGTTTTTTTATTGCTCTAGTACTTCACTTATATCTTTTAGAGCATGGTGGTAGTTTTATTTTGAATAAATAGATGAACTCTCATACTTCACTTAGATTATTTTGAGAGTCGTTAATAGCATGGTAATTTGCTTAATATTAATATACTTGGTATTCAAGATATGTGAAACTTTCTTATGAGTGTGTTGAATACTAAGAAAAGTTTGATGCTTGATAATTGTTTTGAGATATGAAGATGGTGATATTAGAGTCATGCTAGTTGGGTGATTATGAATTTAAAGAATTCTTGAGTTGAAGTTGGCAAATCCTGTAGCATGCACGTATGGTTAAAGTTGTGTAACAAATTTGAAACATGAAGTGTACCTGGCTTGTGCATCCTTATGAGTGGCGGTCAGGGACGAGCGATGGTCTTTTCCTACCAATCTATCCCCCTAGGAGCATGCGCGTAGTACTTGAGTTTTGATGACTTCTAAATTTTTGCAATAAGTATATGAGTTCTTTTGACTAATGTTGAGTCCATGGATTATACGCACTTTTACCTTTCCGCCATTGCTAGCCTCTTCGGTACCGTGCATTGCCCTTTCTCACCTTGAGAGTTGGTGCAAACTTCGCCGGTGCATCCAAACCCCGTGATATGATACGCTCTATCACACATAAACCTCCTTATATCTTCCTCAAAACAGCCACCATACCTACCTATTATGGCATTTCCATAGCCATTCCGAGATATATTGCCATGCAACTTTCCACCGTTCCGTTTATCATCATCATGACATACTTTACTTTTGTCATATTGCCATATTGCATGATCATGTAGTTGACATCGTATTTGTGGCAAAGCCGCCATGCATTATTTTTCATACATGTCACTCTTGATTCATTGCACCATCCCGGTACACCGCCGGAGGCATTCATATAGAGTCATATCTTGTTCTAGTTTCGAGTTGTAATTCTTATGTTGTAATAGAAGTGTGATGATCATCATTATTAGAACATTGCCCAAAAAGAAAAAAAGAAAGGCCCAAAAAAAGAAAAAAGAAAAAAAATAAAATAAAAAAAGGGCAATGTTACTATCTCTTTTTCCACACGTGTGCTTCAAAGTAGCACCTTGTTCTTCATGTAGTGAGTCTCATATATTGTGCTTCAAAGTAGCACCATGTTTTTCATATAGTGAGTCTCATAAGTTGTCTTTTTCATACTAGTGGGAATTTTTCATTATAGAACTTGGCTTGTATATTCCTACGATGGGCTTCCTCAAATGCCCTAGGTCTTCGTGAGCAAGCAAGTTGGATGCACACCCACTAGTTTTCTTTTGTTGAGCATTCATAGCTCTAGTGCATCCGTTGCATGGCAATCCCTACTCCTCATGTTGACATCAATTAATGGGCATCTCCATAGCCCGTTGATTATCCTCGTCAATGTGAGACTTTCTCCTTTTTTGTCTTCTCCACACAATCCCCATCATCATATTCTATTCCACCCATAGTGCTATATCCATGGCTCACGCTCATGTATTGCATGAAGGTGAAAAGGTTTGAGATTATTGAAGTATGAAACAATTGCTTGGCTTGTCATCGGGGGTATAGAAGTTGGGAACATCTTTGTGTGACGAAAATGAAGCATAGCCTAACTATATGATTTTGTAGGGATGAACTTTCTTTTGCCATGCTATTTTGAGAAGACATGATTGCTTTGATTAGTATGCTTGTAGTATTATTTTTATGTCAATATGAACTTTTGTCTTGAATCTTTCGGATCTGAATATTCATACCACAATTAAGAAGATTTACATTGAAATTATGCCAAAGTATCACTCCGCATCAAAAATTCTCTTTTTATCATTTACCTACTCGAGGACGAGCAGGAATTATGCTTGGGGATGCTTGATACGTCTCCAACGTATCTATAATTTTTGATTCCTCCATGCTACTTTATCTACTGTTTTAGGCAATATTGGGCTTTATTATCCACTTTTATATTATTTTTGGGACTAACCTATTAACCGGAGGCCCAGCCCAGATTTGTTGTTTTATGCCTATTTCAGTGTTTCGAAGAAAAGGAATATCAGACGGAGTCAAAGCGGAACGAAATCAACTGGAGAAGTTATTTTTGGAAGGAAAGCCACCCGATGGACTTGGAGTGCACGTCAGGGAAGAAGGGAGGTTCCCACGAGGGTGGGGGGCGCCCACCCCCCTGGGGCGCGCCCCCTTGCCTCGTGGCCCCCCCTTCGGTCCACTGACGTACTTCTTTCACCCACATATACCCACGTATCATAAAACTTCCAGAGAAGATAGATCGGGAGTTCCGCCGCCGCAAGCCTCTGTAGCCACCAAAAACCTCTCGGGAGCCCGTTCCGGCGCCCTGCCGGAGGGGGAACCCATCACCGGTGGCCATCTTCATCATCCCGGTGCTATCCATGAGGAGGAGGGAGTAGTTCACCCTCGGGGCTGAGGGTATGTACCAGTAGCTATGTGTTTGATCTCTCTCTCTCTCTCGTGTTCTCTCTCGCGTTCCTCTATGGCACGATCTTGATGTATCTCGAGCTTTGCTATTGTAGTTGGATCTTATGATGTTTCTCCCCCTCTACTCTCTTGTGATGAATTGAGTTTCCCCTTTGAAGTTATCTTATCGGATTGAGTCTTTTATGAGAACACTTGATGTATGTCTTGCCGTGTCTATCTGTGGTGACAATGGGATTTCACGTGCCACTTGATGTATGTTTTGGTGACCAACTTGCGGGTTCCGCCCATGAACCTATGCATAGGGGTTGGCACACGTTCTTGACTCTCCGGTAGAAACTTTGGGGCACTCTTTGAAGTACTTTGTGTTGGTTGGATGAATCTGAGATTGTGTGATGCATATCGTATAATCATGCCCACGGATACTTGAGGTGACAATGGAGTATCTAGGTGACATTAGGGTTTTGGTTGATTTGTGTTTTAAGGTGTTATTCTAGTACGAACTATTTTATAGATTGATCCGAAAGAATAACTTTGAGGTGGTTTCATACCCTACCATAATCTCTACATTTGTTCTCCGCTATTAGTGGCTTCGGAGTGACTCTTTGTTGCATGTTGAGGGATTGCTATATGATCTATCTATGTTATTATTGTTGAGAGAACTTGCACTAGTGAAAGTATGAACCTTAGGCCTTGTTTCCTATCATTGCAATACCGTTTACGCTCACTTTTACCACTTGTTACCTTGCTGTTTTTATTATTTCAGATTATAAAAACCTTTATCTACCATCCATATTGCACTTATATCACCATCTCTTCGCCGAACTAGTGCACCTATACAACTTACCATTGTATTGGGTGTGTTGGGGACACAAGAGACTCTTTGTTATTTGGTTGAAGGGTTGTTTGAGAGAGACCATCTTCATCCTACGCCTCCTACGGATTGATAAACCTTAGGTCATCCACTTGAGGGAAATTTTCTACTCTCCTACAAACCTGCGCACTTGCAGGCCCAACAACGTCTACAAGAAGAAGGTTGTGTAGTAGACATCAAAAAGTAAAAGGCAAAGTAAAAACAAAGCAAGTATTAAAGTAATGGAGATTGATATGATGAGAATAGACCCGGGGGCCATAGGTTTCACTAGTGGCTTCTCTCAAGAGCATAGATATTCTACGGTGGGTGAACAAATTACTGTTGAGCAATTGACAAAATCAAGCATAGTTATGAGTATATCTAGGTATGATCATGTATATAGGCATCACGTCCAAGACAAATAGACCGAAACGATTCTGCATCTACTACTATTACTCCACTCATCGACCGCTATCCAGCATGCATGTGGAGTATTAAGTTAAAAACAGAGTAACGCCTTAAGCAAGATGACATGATGTAGAGGGATAAATTCATGCAATATGATAAAAAAAACCATCTTATTATCCTCGATGGCAACAATACAATACGTGCCTTGCTACCCCTTCTATCACTGGGAAAGCACACCGCAAGATTGAACCCAAAGCTAAGCACTTCTCCCATTGCAAGAACTACCAATCTAGTTGGCCAAACCAAACAGATAATTCGAAGAGACTTGCAAAGATAACCAATCATACATCAAAGAATTCAGAGAAGATTCAAATATTATTCATAGATAAGCTGGATCATAAACCCACAATTCATCGGTCTCAACAAACACACCGCAAAAAGAAGATTACATCGAATAGATCTCCACGAGAGAGGGGGAGAACATTGTATTGAGATCCAAAAAGAGAGAAGAAGCCATCTAGCTACTAGCTATGGACCCAAAGGTCTGAAGTAAACTACTCACACTTCATCGGAGGGGCTATGGTGTTGATGTAGAAGCCCTCCGTGGTGGATGCCCCCTCCGGCGGAGCTCCGGAACAGGCCCCAAGATGGGATCTCGTGGATACGGGAAGTTGCGGCGGTGGAATTAGGTTTTTGGCTCATGTTCTGGTCATTTGGGGGTACGTAGGTATATATAGGAGGAAGGAGTACGTCGGTGGAGCAACAGGGGGTCCACGAGGCAGGGGGCGCGCCCTAGGGGGGGCGCCCCCCACCCTCGTGACCGCCTCTGTTACTTCTTGGAGTAGGGTCCAAGTCTCCTGGATCACGTTCGGTGAGAAAATCACGTTCCCAAAGGTTTCATTCCGTTTGGAATCCGTTTGATATTCTGTTTCTTTGAAACACTGAAATAGGCAAAAAAAATAGCAATTCTGGGCTGGGCCTCCGGTTAATAGGTTAGTCCCAAAAATAATATAGAAGTGGAAAATAAAGCCCAATATAGTCCAAAACAGTAGATAAAGTAGCATGGAGCAATCAAAAATTATATATAGATACGTTGGAGATGTATCACACCCCACCTACATAATTAGTGTCGCTTGTCGTGCTAGGTGATAGCGAATGGGGTGAGGAAGAGGCTCCATTAGTCGCTGATGATGTCGCCATAGATGAGTTTGAGGATGATGATGACACTCAACAGTATCTCATACTGGCGCCATTGATGACAGAGGATTGATGGCTCAGCAGTGTGAGTACTCAGGGTTTGAGCGTCATGAGTCGGTGCCTGAATTGCCGCCTCCGGAGCCTGAACATATTATAGACGGACTTCCACCAAAGAAGCATCGGAAGAGAGCGAGGAAAGGCAACAATAATGCTGCTGCTATGATCCAGCCGCCTCCGCAGCCTCGGGTTCAAGACTGTATACATGTCCGCGGTGCAGCAAAATACCATATCCCCGGTGAACCAATCCTACTTAGGGCATCGGTAGAGTCCATACACGACGATCTAAGGAGACTTCATGATGATGTGCTGCGGAGAGAGAAAAGCCTAATCGCCTCAGAAAATCCAGGATACCCACTCTATGTGGTTAACGTGCCGCGGCAAAGGTAGTACGTTGACTCATTCTCCATGGAGAAGTTCTTCCTTCAATTCGATTACATCTTCGACATGTTTCACTTGAAGAAGCTGGATTTTACGTTTGTCCGCCTTTATGCCTTGTACATGAACTACATCATTGGGATTGAGCAGATACCTTATATCTGTATCGCTGACATGTACTTCATGCACGAGGGCTTCTTGGCAGTCTGCGGAGAGCACCGTGAATACGTGAGGGACTACATCGTCGATTTCATGGTCGCCAGTAAGGACAAGGAGACGATTCTCGTGCCTTATCATCCCCTGTAAGTCATCCACGCAGATATCCTTCCTTTGATTTCAATCATTCATTTGCACGGTGGAGGCTAATTAATTTGAGGTGTACTTATTTTGCGCAGCCATGGGAGCGCCGACCTCATCATCCTTTACCCCTGATACTCCCGCGCTCTTTTCTTGGACTTGGCAAAGAACATGAACAAAAAGGATTACACCCACATCAAGTCTTTTCTCGACAGTGCTATCTTTTTCTACGGCGTACAGGGTGGAGAAATCAAGACCAAGAAGAAGAGGAATGGCAGGCCCGCCTTCAGCCATAAGACCGACTTCTGCTGCATCCAGCAACCGAGTGATACTCTTAGTGATGGATTCTATGTCCTACACCACATGCTGGAGTACAGACGGGATCAGCAGAACCTTCGCATGTCACCAACATCCGAGGATGCCCATATTCTGCAATGGGCAAGGAACTTAGGAGATATCGAGGATCATCGGCTTCGAGTTGAGTTCTATCACATCCAGCGTGAACTTGCCCAAATTATCATGAAGGAGGTCCTCGAAAAAATAGGGATGTTCTACGAGGAAGGGAAAATGTCGCAGGAAGACGTCTGACACGCATAGCCGCTCAGCTTCTCGACCTAAAGCCTTTCACTAAGTTCGGGGACTATCTCCCTGACTTGGATGGATGGCACGACATGTTTGAGTGATTGTCGATATATGACAATGTGTCTGTTTAGTCCATACTTTATGTATGACGAAACTTTGAGTTATGCACGACGAAACTTTATTTGTGATGTAATAAACCGTCCTCCTCGACTAGCGAAGATCACTCTAGTTAGGGCATTTTGGGTATGATGAACTTTACTATTTATGCTTATGATATGTTGCTTCTATTTTTGTCAAGTCTGTCTCTTTCTGTTGCTCAACTATATATGTTGCATATCATCGACTCATGTGATGATGCAGGTGCATAGATCATCGATGGCGAAGAAGTGCTACGCCAGGAGTATACGATGAGTGGCCGGAGTGTCAAGCCCAGGTGTACCGGTTTCCGGTTTCCGAGCGACAGCCAGTAATTAGTTTAGGTTTGCGCTAGTACGAGAGAGGGATACGAACTCATGTTCTGCATAGCTCCGCTCTCACTCATAGTGATAGCTCTTCTCGCGTATATCATTGTTTAGATGGATGACGATGTAGTTGCAAGAACTTGTATCGCTATTTTCGAGATGATGACGAGAGACCACTTTGTGTTGGATGATGATATGATTTGATGCTATGATTACATTTGTATGTGTATGATATGCTAAAGATTATTGTATAAAGCATGTTCAAATACAAAACAAATATGCAGAAAAAAAAACTAATAAAAATAACAGTAGCGAGGGGAGTAGAGTTAGCAGCAGCGTGCTCTTACCAGTAGCGCGCCCTAGATAAAAGCGCTGCAGATATTAGCAGTAGCGCGTTGCGCTAAATCTCGTTGTTGCTAGCCATGTATAGCAGTAGCATGGGTCAACACACGCTATTGATACACCTAATACGCGCGCTACTACTAGGATTTTCCCTAGTAGTGATAAATCATGCTCCAATTTCATCGCATAATGAGAGACTCTACATGCATGCTTCGGGAATCACAAACCTTAACACCAATAGTCTTACTAAACCACAATCATTCACTAGTACCTCTCACATATTACCATCTCTATATCGCAAAATTATTGCAAGGAATCAAACATATCATATTCAATGATATACAAGTTTTATGTACGATTTTCTGACTAACCATGTGAATACCAATTCCTGTTAACTCTCTAAATAGATATAAGTGAAGCGAGAGAGTTTAATACTTTCTACAAACGATTTACCCATGCTCTAACAAATATAAGTGAAGCAAAATAGCATTCTACAAATGGCGGTTTTCTATGTATAGAGAAACAGGCAATCCAAACTTCAAATGGTATAAGTGAAGCACATGAAGCATTTTATAAAGCCATACTCAAAAGATATAAGTGAAGTGCATGAAGCATTCTATAAATCAACCAAGGACTATCTCATACCAGCATGGTGCATAAAGGAAAAAGGGAAAAATAAACACAAAATACGCTCCAAGAATTTGCGCATATCATGTGATGAATAAAAATATAGCTCCAAGTAAAATTACAGATGATCGTTAGAAGAAAGAGGGGATGCCTTCCGGGGCATCCCCAAGCTTAGTTGCTTGGGAGTCCTTGAATATTACCTTGGGGTGCCTCGGGCATCCCCAAGCTTAGCCACTTGCCATTCCTTATTCCTTCATCCATCGTGATCTCATCCAAAACTTAAAAACTTCAATCACACAAAACTTAGCAAAACCCTCGTGAGATTCGTTCATGTAATAAAAGCAGATCACCACTTAGGTACTGTTGTGAACTCATTCCAAATTCATATTAGTGTTATATCTGCTGTAGTCCAACTTCACCATGGTTCATAACCCCTCCCC
>NC_041389.1:689746187-689748168 GCF_002162155.2 Triticum dicoccoides | reverse complement strand
ACTACCCATAGATTCATCAAAATAAGAGAACAATGCATAGAAGACAGAATCTGTCAAAAACAGAACACTGATGAACATGATCCACGATAGTGGTGGCCATGAAGACGTGCAAGTGGAGGAATATCATCAGACGCACACCCACATGTCGTACATCTAGCAGACGCACATCAGGTAGCAAGACGAGAACCACCCGGACGATGATCCGGTGGACATCTGGCGCTTTTTGCTTGTGATTAAATATGTTTGTACTTGTATTTACATATGTTAAATTTCTATTGATCTACATATGCATGTCAAATGGAGGAGGTCGGGGCCAGGGACAACATTTTGTGCACCCGGTTAGATGGTCGGGTAACCACTGTCCGCGGACACATTGGGACGTGTCTGCAGATGTTTGGGGTGTTTGATTTCATGCACGACCCGGAGACGCCCTTAGTTCCCATCCTTTTGGTTTTGTAGAAATTGGTTTCCCTCATCATTGGACAGGAAGGCACGTGACGATCTCTGACCGGCACGACGATGTCCTGCAAGTGCATAGGATTTAGTTGTAACCTTTTCAAAGTAAGAGTATCGGTATGACATGGAGCATAGGAATTGGACTTTGTCACTTGTAGTGATTTAGTAAAATATAGTGCCTGCAAGTTAGTTACTGTCCAAACAAAGTGGAAACGGAAGTTTAAAGTAATGGGAGGTTGTTGCAAACATGGTAACAAAGAGCAAGGGTAAACAAAAGAGTGTGAGATGTAAATAACGGTTGTTGGAATCGATAGGACTAAAGCGTTCTCAGGGAGTCCAGCTTCCCCACTAGTATGCGTCTACTGCGGCGACCGATGCATGAGCATAATTCGTAGTCGCATTCCTAATTCACTTTATATGTTTCTACAAGTGGACGAAGCCAAGTATAGATACGTGCATACATGCAGTACCCCCTTATCCCACAAACCACCACCATTCATCCCCGCTTCAGTTACAGAATGGTAATTAAGGGTTTGTCCGTGGACATAGGTAAGGCGGTCTCTGTTTGTCCCCTATTGCAATGATCCAGAAAGGAGGGCGGTAAGCACTGTCACTACTGACCTCCGTTTCCGACCTTAACACCATAGTAATAACACCTTGCCTCCAAAGGAGGCATATGTTGGATGGTCGACTTTACCCAACCATCAAGATGATCATTAACATAAACATATAAATAGGATGTCATTATCATTCAATCTTAAACATGCTAGGGTTCCTCCATATCCCTGAGAACTAGGGAAACTACTCGCACTTGAGGGCGTAAACATCTGGGATGAACCATGGTGAACATGGAGATAGCGTCCAAGTAATACAAGAGTGAATCTACACTGATAATGTGTTACAAAGAGAGATGGGATGGTGATGATAAAGACGGATGGTGATGATGCTCTCTCGATGTGGTGATGCAGCGATGGATTCCCTTAATCAATTCCCCCTCCAAAATCCTTCCAAATGCCAGGGTTCTTCGTTCTGGTCGCTAGGCGTATTTGATTCGCGATCCGTCTATGCAGGGGTGAATAGTTGACCAAGCTCAGGCAATGGCATGTGGCGCGAGCGTGCGTCGTCTTGTGCTCTGGATGCTGATGTGTGGCCTCCTTCTTCTCCTAGGTAATTACAGCCTTTATGGTAGTATCCTATCACGTTCATTGATGTTTCACCACCATAATATGATGATCTTTCCTTAAACTCCAAAATGCTCCTACAAGTGGTAACTTGGTGAAAACATATAAAAGATGCACGCAAACGCAGTAAAATTCAAAGATCCCTATGACTACAGATAGAATAAGAGGTGCAAAACAATCACATGCCACAAAAATATTTGTCTCGGCCCATGTAACATACCTAGGTTCGGTTCAAAAAGTGTTGGTGCTTTCCTAGTGTTGTCAACGACATAGGATATTCTTCTCTTCCGCCAATGAATGTCTCGGTGGTGCCCGTCCCCCCCCCCCTCCCTGCCCCATACACA
>NC_041389.1:689745357-689746084 GCF_002162155.2 Triticum dicoccoides | reverse complement strand
TACACAAACGGGCGGCCCGTGCAAAACCCTAGCCGTCGACGAACCTCTCCTCTCCAACGCTTCCTCCTCTCGCCGCCACCGACGTCCGCGAGGCCTTCATTTTTTTTCCTCTTGTGAGGCTTGGGCAATGTGGGGCGCTCAGCCAAGGAAAGGCGTGGGAGCGGCGTGGCGAGCTAGGGCTGGCGAGAGCGGCGGTAGCACGTGAAGACACTAAGGACATGAGAAGCACGCGTTGCAGACGGCTGCGGGAGTGCGTGGAGGCACGGTTGGTTGCGGTGTGCGGGCACAGATGTGGTTGCTGGCCCATGTGTTTCGTTCCCTAGCCTCGCTCCTTGCGCGCATCTGAGGAAGGCGGGGCACATGATGTGTGTGGTAGGTGCCCCCAGCGCGGATCTTTTGGGTGGCGGCCTTGTGGACTCTAGTGGCACTCCAGTGCAAGCCTGGAGATGTTCAGTGGGAGAAGTTTGGCCTGGAGGTGCATGCAGAGGCTCCGGGCCTACTGGAGGCGTGGATTCCCTAGACGGCAGACCCAATCTGGGTTTCTACAGGCCTGCGGTGGAGGGGTCCTTGTTGCCTATTGCGCAAGGCCAAGGTGTGGCGCGATGCTTGCTCGTCGTGGAGAGGGCGGGTTGGTAGCCGGCAAAAGCCGTACTCTGGTTGTGGCCAGAATCGTCGATGGGGGCGCCTACAGGCACCGTTCCCTTGTTGTAGGCATCGATGTTGTTGT
>NC_041389.1:689722210-689745128 GCF_002162155.2 Triticum dicoccoides | reverse complement strand
TCCCCTCCCAACATGCTATGGGGGAAACCCTACATCCAATCTCCCTAATCGGACGATGACGACGTTTCTGCCTTTGCATGGTGCCCTGTTTCCTCTTGGGGTCTTTGTCTTGGAGTTGGACTCGGTCAGAGGGCTAGTAGAGATGGTCAGCAGCAGCTTGTGTGACCTCTCTGTGTGAGCAGCAGAAGCAACCTGGACATGCAATGTGCATCGGGCGAGTTATATTAGCCAATCTTGCGGGATCGGAGTGGCATATGTTTGCTATATCGGACACAGGGTTCCTCTTTGATGTCGTTGAGTTTCACGGATATGTGCACTTTGTGCACTTTGGTAGCGGCGTAGGCGCTTGAGTGCTTGACCGGATGTGTTGTGGGTGCTACCTTCTGGCGCGCAGTATGCAATGTGGTTCTTTGGGCCAGTCTAGCTAGAAGATGTTTAGGTCCCTTTTCTTCCCTTCTTTTTTTGCGCTCGCCTTCTCCGGTGCATTCCTCAGTGGCGCTACTTACAAGTCCCCTTTATACTTTCTACTACTAATCCATGGATTTTGCAGCTCTCCTGCCAACATTCAAAAGAAAAAAAGGTATCTGGTGGTGCTTTGTTGTTCCTGTTGTTGTCCTCTCTGCAGCTCTCCCGTTGTTCTCAGCTAGTCGACGTGAGTGTCAGGTCATGTAACCACACCTCAACAACAACAACAAAAACGATGCATCAACCATCGGGACTCCGTGCCTCTTAGAGAGGACCAACAGCAGCATATGTAGATAACCTGGCAGTCAGATCGCCCATAATAAACAGAGATAAATACTACACATTGTACTAGTATTGTACATTCAGACACCCGGGCACTAAATTAGCTAATGGCAGCGTGCTCGCCTCGAGCACGCGTTTATTCGAGCAATAGGTATGTGTGCATGTACAAGCGACCGACCACGGCCGGCGGTGGTCGATCTACAGCCTCAGTATGGCTGCGCCGCTCGACGGCTTCGACGCAAACACATACAGGCCAAGGTCGCTCTGCTTGATCACTCCCCTGTCGATCCTTGATTTGTAGTACTTCTCCTGCACAGAGAGGGAAAACAATCCGTTTTAGTTGCCGGCGACTGATACTTTTATACTTTACCGCCGTCGCCTTGTTATTACAGGTTGAGGGTCGTTTAAAAGGGATATACTCCCTCTGTAAACTAATATAAGAGCATTTAGATCACTAAAGTAGTAATCTAAACACTCTTATATTAGTTTACGGAGGGAGTAGCATTGTGCATTGGCTGCCCAGTTTGGACAATGTCACTGGTTCTAGGTGAGCTGAGGGATTCCAGCATACCTTCAAATTGAGGATGAACTGTGGGACGATGCCCTCCTTGACCAGGGCGACCGCGCAGCCGCCCCACCCGGCTCCTGTGAGCCGTGCTCCCAGCGCCCCGTTGTCCCGGCACACTTTTACAAGCTCTTCCAACTCGGGACAGCTAATGCAGAGGAATATATCAGTTTGCTCATTAATTGTTAAAATAAAAAAATAAAAAAAACCGATTCATGACACATGAGTGTCTGTGTGGGGATTTGATAAATAACAGAGCCCACCAAACACATACCTGCATTCATATAGCACACTGCAGCTATGATGGCTATCGTTCATTAGATCGCCTAGCTTCTTAAGCATACCTTCGTCGCTGCAAGCAAATAATGGTCAGTCCCGTATCACCGAGTTCAGAAGGAAAACGCTGGATAGGAAAGGTCAAACACTTTACCCAGGTCAAATTCCAAAGGTCAACTATGATGAGGATATATGCAGAGAATACTACATGGTGACTGAAGTTGAGGTTAATCAACTCACCTGAGTTTGGACAATACAGTATCCCTAAACGCATACACCCGCCTTGCTTCAGAGTACACATGAGAGGCACGCTGAAATCACGCACATGTTCGGAAACTAGACTCAATACTTAGCATCATATAATGAAGACAAAATCAATCTCAAGTTACAGCAGACTGAAGTTAAAGTAAACTAAAGTGTGCTAGACTTGTGAAGAGTGCATTATAGGTGAAAGTCAAAGGCCAGTTGTGCTGGCATGGAATGGCGCCAAAATAGAGTGTCGGGAAGTTTCTGAGTCTCCAAATTAGTTTGTTAAACTAAGTAGGGTGTGATATGCACCTTCATGGATGTATGTAAGAAAAACAGAAGAATGAAGTTGAATTCACCTGAAATAACTTGAAATGCTTCGCAGCTCTCAGAACATCCAAGGAAGTTTGAGAGCTCTGGAAGATAGTTGCTAGGCTTTGACCTGTGATTTTCTCTATTTCCTCCAGTGTATATGGCTCCTCATGCAACAGCTTCTGCAGAGTTGCACACTGATCAGAGAAGTGCAAAGTAAAAACAAAACATGAGAAATATTTACTATTGCAAAGCAGCACTTCTTTTCCCGGATAATATGTATAGCTAGGCATAATGAAATTCTTATCCTTAGTACCAATGTTTATTTCTAAACAAGAAAAGGTATATGGCAGAGAGGCTCTGTTGAAACAAAAGCAGTTCTCGAAGCATACTTCAAAGATCCAAATTTTACCATTAGGCAGCACTAATGGCAACCCAGGCAAGTGCTGACATCTCTAACTAGGAACGATTAAGATAACTTCAAGATCAGAGATGGTTTGCTCAGGCTTTGAGAAGGAACTTTTCAACAGCAAATCTCCAGCATTTGTCTCCTCAGCTAATTTTGACAGAATTTAGAATTTTCTGCTCGTATGTCAGAATTTGGAATTTTTTGCTTATATGTTAGCTGACATAACTCCAAAACAAAAATAGTTGCGACCACAAGGACATCAGGAACTTCACTGAAATTTTAATTAGCTGAACCACATATAGGTTGCTGTAAATTGGCAGGAATAGGTAAACACCCAAGGACACCAGGAATATGGGAATCATATCCAGTTTTTAGTTCGAGTATCACGCTATCATCACTTCCTATGCTTGTCTGTATTCTTTGTGTTTCAAGTTCATGCGGCTAGGTGCGGCTAAAACAAAAGAAACTATGCAAAAAAACGTTTTACTCCACTAAGTTTAGGGGATCGGCTAGGTGCGGCCACCTATAAAGGAGGATAATTTTCCTCCACTACCTTTACTCGGCCGGATACTCCACTAACTTTTAGGGGATCGGTTAGAGTTGCCCTTAGCTGGTTACACTACTGATGCATGCTATCACCTTAACATATTGTAGCTATACTGCCATTTTATGAAAATTGCGAAACGCAGTTATCCATATTATGTCCCGACATATACAAATGCATCTATCTGCTGCAAGCCTGCAACATAAGGATGAACAGAGAAACTTAAAGCAGCACACATTCTTTGTATGCAAAAGCACATCCTCCTTGGCCATATCCTAAATCTTTAGTAAGGTTATGTACCTTCACAGCAACTCCAGGATCCGAAGAGCCTTCTTTGCCAGCAAAGGAGACGCATAGTCCCTCAACATCAGAGAGGGTCGTAACAGATGTGACCGCTTTTTTGGTATCCATCCCTAGTTTGATGGCGAGAACTATCTGTAAAAAATGCAAACAGAAAAATATTACCTTGATAGATAATAAATGTTAAATGAAGATGTATATCTCCAGTTTCTTTTCCACAGTCAACAACGAAAACTGAAAACAGCAAAACACATTCTCTAGATAAAACTACATATGTTGTTTCAGAATTGCTTGCGGGGATACAGTGGCAATGCATTTGGGACCTTCCATATTTTTAAGACATTCAATTCAAAACAAGAAATGCATTATAGCTGTCTAGCAATAAGGTGCAATAGAATAAGTTGTGTAATCATTTTTTTTATTTGTTAATTTTGAAAAGAAGAATCTCTTACCGCTGCCAAGCGACACTCTACAACGCGGTTATTGTAGTTTGTAGCAGCTGTCTCTGCTTTCTTGGACTCTGCCAGACAGTGGGCAATCACAAATGTACCACCAGAAGGTAGTTGCACATCTGTTGCTTTAATTGGATTGAAATCTATCAACTCAGCAAATCCAGGTTTGGCCATGATAGATATAGCCTGGAAAATATAGTGACATAAATTAAGTCAAAAAAACAATATAACATGATCTAAAAGCATCTTAAACAGTGTGAGTAGTGCATGAAGTCACATATCAAGTTGTGCATCCTTTATTGAACACATATCTTCCTCCCATGAATAATATCGAGGATGGGTCATAAACTTTTTTGTATGTAAGAATGATACACGAAAAGGATCTTGGAACATGAAGCTAAACTTTCTGATTCTGCAAAGAATAAGCCATACCAAACATGGTAACCTGCTGCCAGGATTCCTCTATGGTGTCCCAGGTACAACATATTTACTGAATGTAAAAGATATTTACTGAAGGAAATCAGCTATACATACTATCCTGCCCACAAGTTAGTTCCATACAAGTCTTTTTTATCTTACCACTACTTTGACTTCACTTAAATGACATGAATTAAGCAGAAAAATAAAATATGATTTGTCCATAAGCAGAATGGTGTCAATTACCTGATCCATGCCCCCTGACTGTGTCCCAATATGGCGCTCAGATTTACAAGTAAATTGGGCAACTTCTTTCTGCATGATTTGAATAGAACAATCAGAAATAGGAAACAATCATAGGAACACAACAAAAAATTGGATACATGTTTTTGGAAACATCTAGTTACTGTTCCATAAGAAATCATATCAATAACAGCAATACTGCAACAATTCAGCACCACCAAAAATCATTTTTATCTCCACACTTTGTACTAGTCAAGTACAAAAGTTATTATATTATTGTGAAAAGGGCATCACCACTACCTCAGCACGTGTATATGTTCTTTCATAAGATAAACATAACATATCCAGTTGACACAAAAAGAAAAGATGCACTAGCTCAGGGTCAAATTTTGCAATTAGCACATCGTGTGATCTAAATGCTCTTATATTAGTTTACAGAGGGATATGGTGTTTTGGTTTATTGTGGCAATTATTCGAGAACAGTTCCTCCTTGAAGCCTCCAATCAAAAGCTTCATCAATGAAAGGTTCACCTTTGATCAATAATCAGCTGCCCTTTCATATGTGAACAGCAATTACAGTAATGTTTTGATTTGTGGTAAGGAATACCTTTGGGAAGTTTTTACCGAGAATTCCCATGATAGCAATTGTTGCCGAGCAGACAAATGCTGCTGAGCTTGAAAGTCCAGATCCTAAATAAGAGCAACACAGAGACATTACAAAACTTTGGTACACATGATATCATTCATGGTGACCATAAAAACTCATAATTAAATTCCTCTATAATACCTTGAGGGACTGTGCCATCAACTACGACATCAAGAGCAACAGGTTCACCCATATCTATCCCTTTTGACCTAGCATATTCATATACTCCCTTGTATCTGCAGACAGAGGATTAAACAATCAAGCAAATGAAATAAACAGAGCAACGACTTTACGAGCAAGTAGCTAAACTTACCCACACATAAAGTAGTGACCCCATTTGTGGTTCTTGATGTCAATTTCCTGCACGAAAGATGCTTAGCAATCAATGACTGAATCAAAGGTGACATACGGAAAGAATCATGTAAGTGAGGCTGACGGCAGATAGCAACATGGACAAAAGCAAATCTTATGCCACCACTGCTACGAGAATCTGTCCCAAATGATTCTGAATAAAATAGAAAAAGTGCACACTTATTTTGTTTTGATTCTCAAAGCACGACAGGCTTGTTTTATTTATCTGCAGTTGTTCCGAATCAACAAACTCCCATTGCATTTGGTGCATTGGGCAATCTATTTACTGCACACCTCGAACTGTTCCGCATTCCAATTTGAAAGACCCGTTTAAATTTGAACATGTATCCCTCCAAAGTGTTCAGTGTTGTGAACAAAATTGCCAGGTAAACCGAAAGTCAAACCGTCAAAGTAACATAAAAGTAGAACTGATCGATTCCAGCATCTCCTTGCTAGTCAGTCCTCGATTGGGCATCTGAGGCAGGGAACAGCGTCTGTTGCACAGGAGGCTCCACACGCCAGTGAGCCAACAGTGGATAGGGATCACAAATACTACTACAAATTATTGAGTTCACGGGTATGACACGGAACTGGTCCATGGCACGCATCACGGGCTTTCTGTTTCTGGTATCCATATCATGATAATGCAACCGCCCGCCGCACCATTAGTTAGTTATAGGAACGAGATTTGCGTGCCCTACCTCCCTCCCCCGCAAAAAAAGGACAGGACAGACCAGTGCATAGAAGCTCCCACACAAGGTGGGGTCTGGGGAGGGATTATAGGAACCTAGTCTTACCCCTGCAAAGTGCAATGCAGAGAGGCTGGTTCGAACCCAGGACCTCTTGGCACAAGTGGGGAGGACTTCACCACTGCGCCAGGCCTCCCCCGCAGAACAAAATAATTTTACGATAATAAAAAAAATCGGTGCGCGGCTGGAACAGCAACCTCGGCTTTTTCTGTTTTTGGCGGATTGGATAGAGCAACCCATCCCCTTGAATCACGGCGTTGCGTGAAGGGGAATATTCGGGAATCCGATCTGAGAGCAGAGCAGAGCAGGGCAGGGCGGGGAGGAGCAGAGGATTGATTGGTTCACTACCTTGTCCGGGTCGGCGGGGTAGACGCAGGTGGCGTACTTTTCGTCGACATTGGCGACGCGGACGAGGCCGGCGTCGGCCCTGCGGATGGCGACGATCATGTCCTGGCGGATGGCCATGGGCAGCACCGAGTAGCCCTCGTAGTCGATGTGCTCCCCGATGAGATTCACCCTCCCTGCACGCACCACGCATCAGCAAATCTCGCCTAAATCACGGGCACCACCACGCTAACCAACAGACCTGGGGAGCGGGCGAAGAGGGCGGGGCCGGCGGCGTAGAGGGCGCGGAAGCGGTCGGCGAGGCGGGCGAAGCGGAGGCGGGCCTCGTCGAGCGCCGGCCCCGCGCCGTACACCGGCTCGAGCGAGGCCAGCGCCGGGACCAGCTCCTCGCTGTCGGCGTCGGCGTCGACGTCGCCGGCGGGAACCACCTTGGCCTCCTTGGTCGCCTTCGCCTCCTTGGTCGCCATCGCCGCTATCTCTCTGGTGGTTCGAGAAGAAGTTTGGACTCTCCCTCCCCTGCTCTGACCCTCGAAACAAGTCGCAACCGTGGCAAACGGGGTTCTGTTCCGGGTTAGCGGCGGTTCGGGCCGCGTATATAGCGGCGTGGCGCCACGTGGGCGTAACGGACTAGCAGATGGGTTTTATCCCATCCCTTTTAATCTTTCTCTCGAAAGGTGTCGAATCGAAGGGAGAAAAAAAAGGAGGAGAGGCTTATCCCGTTCCACGGGATTGTCGCGGTTTTTTTTTTAACATTAGTACAGACACAAGCGCTCATATACACGCGCATACACTCATCTCTATGAGCGCACACACGCACACCCTACCTCTATGAGCACCTCCGAAAAACCGAGCCGGCATTTCATCTTGAGATTTACGAAGTCCCCGTAGGCGCCTCGTCGTCGACGGAAACGTCTCCTCCCACTGAATGCGCATCGCCGGAAATTCTGAAATAAATTCAGGAGTAAATGCGAGCATCGGGATTTGAATCCTGATGGGTTGGGGATACCACAGTCTCTCTAACCATCCAACCACATGTTGGTTTGCGGATTGTCGCAGTTGAGTTGGGTTGACAACGACGTCCAAGGTGATTGTGATTGACGTACAAAGGGCTTTAATAATCCACGTGTGCTCTTGAGCAATCAACCTCTAGTTTGATTCTCACGCCCAAACAGATCCTATTTACTCCCTACTTAACATCTTGAAAATGGACGACTTGCACGATCATCCTTGCCTCGTCATCTGACTCATCCATCTTCACCTTCTCCGAAGCGGTTGCGACATGAACCTTCTTCTCTTTAAGCTTGAGCTTCTTCTCGGCCACAGCCATCAAACATGTTAAACCTCTCCGCCTTACATGTCTCCTTCATATCGGAGCGCTTGATATATGTCCACTCATTCTTCGTCGAGATGTCCACGAACCTCTCCGTCATCTTGGCTGCCACCCCTTCTAGCTTCACCTTCTTCTCCTCCCACTTCTTTCCCCGAAAACCCTCACCTAATCTTCTTCGATGGCTCTTCTGTTGGATCATCCGTTTCTTCCTCAGTGTCGATACCGGCGGTCTTGGTGGAGTTGGCAATGAACACATTCCACTTGGGTTACCCGTTCAACTTCAACCAACAATGCATGAGGACGAAATTCTTCTTCTCCAGCGCCAAGAACAAAGTCCATGTACGAGGAGGCTATAAAGTAAAACATTGGCAACGATATGCATATCCGATCTGGCCAAATGTTCAAAACATGGAGTATACCTGGCCAACAATTTGCATATCCAATCCGGCCAAATGACCAAAACATAGAGCATATCCGGTCAACAAGTTGCATATCCTGCAAAATGACCAACACACTTACTTGCTCGGAGATTTAGGCACGGCGCGATGAGTTGCTTCAAACGCCCGCAATACTTGGACACGGACCCTTGAATGATGTACCATCCATGGCTATGAGACTGCACCAATCTGTTGCGGAAGAGTTCGCCAGCATAGGGCTTGAAATGCTTGCGCTCATGGAACCAACGTGTGAATGTTGGCCCAAAATGTTGAGCCCTTTTTCTCTGCGCCATGGATCAGATCGATGGTAGTGGTCAACCACACATCGCACAACAACTCGCCCTCTCTCATGTTGAAGCTTTCTCCTCTACCCCTTTTCTTTGGATCGACTACAAATTCATCTGGATCTAGGTCGTCGTCGCCGCCCTCCTCTTGCTCCTGCTGCCCGGTGGCCCAATCCGGTTGCATGCCTGACTGCTTGTGCATGCCCGGCTGCGTGCCCTACTGGGTGTAAGTGTCGGACTGGATGTACCCGCCCGACTGCGTGGACTTTGATTCATCCACCTGCTCATCCTCGTAGCCTCCACCTTTGTCATGGATTAACTCAAACAACGGCCTATCTGCATCGTTGTATGCCGGCTCACCCCGCTTGAGGCATACCGAAGAATAGCATGCAGGCATTAAGTTGCTCCATGCCCGGTGTCTGACCGGACAAGCTGCGGTGATGTAGCCTCCAAGAAAAGAGGTGCCGCATTGACATCGACATAGAAAGGCATGTGTTGCTTACCGAGCTGCTAGGGAAGCACAGAAATAGGGGGCCTTGTGCTCCGGCCAGGACATCGTCTACACAGAAGACGGCGGCGGCATTGGCTAGCCCCGCCCTGCACCACAACCGCCACCAGCACCACGACGGGCCCTTACACTTCCCCAACCATGACCTCCCCATGCACGACCACCACCTCCACCAGCTTTCTGCTTCTTGAATGACACAGCCTTTGCCTTCTGTCTGAGCCGACGATCTTGCCTTGTCGCCAAGTTGATCATGTGGGCGGCTACCTTTGTCGGATCCTCCGCCACTGACTTCGACAAATTTTCGTAAGGGTCCTCCATGCGGCGGCGACAGCGAAAGGAGGGGGGTTGTGGTGGAGAGCGGCTGAATGGAAGAAGAGAGGGGTTGAGAATGACTGGTTTTGCGACTGGCGGTCCAAGTTTGCACCATGGCGCTGAGCCTCGACCTCAATCGTAGCTTCTTCTTCTTTTATTTGGGGTTCACCGTGCCATCTGTGTGTTGATGCTCGTTAGTCTGGATTGTAGGAAATACTTATGTGTGGCTTGCAACATTATATATATATATATATATATATATATATATATATATATATATATATATATATATATAGACACACACACACTACATAGTTTCTGGAATATGTTTATCTTGATATGGAATTTACCGATGCACTTGAATATTGTTCATGAAAGCCGGTACATATATGTTGGAAACAGTATTTATTAATGCTGGAATATTTATTGTACTAAATGTATATTTGCCCGGGCACAGCATATATTATGGAAAGCCAGGTTGTTTGTGGGATTGGCTCCATGAATTGGTAAAGCCTGTGAATTTGAATTGTAATTCAAATTCAGCGTGCGACTCACACGTACGTGCTTGTGGGACAGTTTGCAGATGAAACTCCTTGATGGTTACTAATGATCGTGGTTGGTTAAGTTAATTTGGAGTCTTCGTTTAAACAGATTTTATCTGGACATTTATCTGCAGTTTATACAGTTTGAAAGTAACTGGAATAGGATCATTATGAGCGAAACCACGAAAAAGGATCGAGGAATAAGGGTTAGACCGTGTGCGTATATTTCTTACATGGACGGGATAGGGTTTCTCTCGCTCGATTGCAGCAGGTTTGTCGTCTACTCTGTACATAGACACAGTTTCTGTCTTCACATCTTCATATTGCTTCCATAAAAAAAAAACATCTTCATATTGCTTTTTTTTTTGTCTGAGCACGCACGTCATTCATATTGATTGGTAGGTGGCTTGCCACGGACGCATCGCGGCTGGGCTTTGGCACTTGTTCTCAACTCTTGCCGACAAGTCACCTCTGATACTATAGTCAACTTGGCCCCGTTGACCCGCCGAAAGAGACGCAGCAGCTGTCGTTAGCCGGTCGATTACTCAAGGTCGTCGTCGACTTTACTACCTACGTCGTATGTCGATACCACTTTTGTACTGTACTTTGAACTGCCAAAACGTTGTATGTTTAAGAATGAAGGGAGTAGCAGTAGCAACTTGCATGGAGTAAATTGCATAAAACCACCCCATTGAGGGCTAGCTTTGCGAAAAACACTAGGGTACAGAATCATTGCAGAAAGCACCACGTCTAGCGTAATTGTTTTGCAGAAACCACTGATCGGCGGATCGGGCTGAGTTAAGTGAGTTTATGATAGGTGGGGCCCGTTTTTCGCGTACGTGGCACTCCAGGCCGTCCCGACAGCCGGCGGACGGCGTTAGACGGCGCCGTTAGGTCTCGTCTTTAGTCATCCCCGCATCCGTCTCTGTTTCCCCATTCTTCTTCCCCCTCCCCCTCGCTCTCGCCACCGTCGCCCCCTCCCCCTCGCTCCCCCCGCCGTCGCCACCTTGCCCCTCGCACTGCAGAGATGCGTAGCCCGGTGAAAGGTGGAATTGTGTTGGGTTTCGTAGTAATTTCAAAAAAATTTCCTACGCGCACACAGGATCATGTGATGCATAGCAACGAGAGGAGAGTGTTGTCTACGTACCCAACGCAGGCCGACTGCGGAAGCAATGACACGACGTAGAGGAAGTAGTCGTACGTCTTCACGATCCAACCGATCAAGCACCGAAACTACGGCACCTCCGAGTTCGAGCACACGTTCAGCTCGATGACGATCCCCGGACTCCGATCCAGCAAAGTGTCGGGGAAGAGTTTCGTCAGCACGACGGCGTGGTGACGATCTTGATGAACTACAGCAGCAGGGCTTCGCCTAAACTCTGCTACAGTATTATCGAGGAATATGGTGGCAGGGGGCACCGCACACGGCTAAGGAATCGATCACGTGGATCAACTTGTGTCAACTTGTGTGTTTAGAGGTGCCCCTGCCTCCGTATATAAAGGAGGAGAGGAGGGGAGGCTGGCCGGCCAAAGAGGGAGGCGCAGGAGAGTCCTACTCCCTCTGGGAGTAGGATTCCTCCCCCCAATCCTAGTCCAACTAGGATTCCTCGGAGGGGAAGGGAGAGAGGGGGGCCGGCCACCTTCTCCTAGTCCTAATAGGACTAGGGGAGGGAAAGAGGCGCAGCCACCTTGGGCTGCCCCTTTCTCCTTTCCACTAAGGCCCATGATGGCCCATATGGCTCCCGGGGGGTTCCGGTAACCTCCCGGTAACCCGGTAAAATCCCGATTTCACCCGGAACACTTCCGATGTCCAAACATAGGCTTCCAATATATCAATCTTTACGTCTCGACCATTTCGAGACTCCTCGTCATGTCCGTGATCACATCCGGGACTCCGAACAACCTTCGGTACATCAAAATGCATAAACTCATAATATAACTGTCATCGTAACCTTAAGCGTGCGGACCCTACGGGTTCGAGAACAATGTAGACATGAGCGAGACATGTCTCTGGTCAATAACCAATAGCGGGACCTGGATGCCCATATTGGCTCCTACATATTCTACGAAGATCTTTATCGGTCAGACCGCATAACAACATACGTTGTTCCCTTTGTCATCGGTATGTTACTTGCCCGAGATTCGATCGTCGGTATCCAATACCTAGTTCAATCTCGTTAACGGCAAGTCTCTTTACTCGTTCCGTAATACATCATCTCACAACTAACATATTAGTTGTAATGCTTGCAAGGCTTATGTGATGTGTATTACCGAGAGGGCCCAGAGATACCTCTCCGACAATCGAAGTGACAAATCCTAATCTCGAAATACGCCAACCCAACATCGACCATTGGAGACACCTGTAGTACTCCTTTATAATCACCCATTTACGTTGTGACGTTTGGTAGTACCCAAAGTGTTCCTCCGGTAAACGGGAGTTGCATAATCTCATAGTCGTAGGAACATGTATAAGTCATGAAGAAAGCAATAGCAACATATTAAACGATCAGGTGCTAAGCTAATGGAATGGGTCATGTCAATCAGATCATTCTACTAATGATGTGACCTCGTTAATCAAATAACAACTCATTGTTCATGGTTAGGAAACATAACCATCTTTGATTAACGAGCTAGTCAAGTAGAGGCATACTAGTGACACTCTGTTTGTCTATGTATTCACACATGTATTATGTTTCCGGAAAATACAATTCTAGCATGAATAATAAACATTTATCATGATTATAAGGAAATAAATAATAACTTTATTATTGCCTCTAGGGCATATTTCCTTCAAATTGCTGGTGGCGGCACTCCGCCCGGCAGCGGAGGAGAACCCGCAGTGGATCCAGGCGAGCTTTGCGGGAGCTCGAACCCTAGCAAGCCAACAGAGGAATCAGAGGAAGAGGACCCGCAGTATTCGATGGAATACCGGGCGGCGAGAGCATTCGCCGCGGCGGTGAAGGCCAATCCGAAGGGAAGCCAACACATCGGGTCATCCTACGGCGGTGTATAGTGAGATCCGCTTTTCTTTGCTCTTCCCCTTCCAGTTCTCCATTCAATGAGTACTCTCATTCAATTGTGTTGCTAGTGTACTCTAGGGTTAGGGTTCATATTGCTCTATCCTATCAGATGGAGTAGATGCTGTGGATTTGTTGTCATGTGCTCTAGGGTTGACATAATTTAGATTAGTTCAGATTCTGTGATTTGTTTGTCATGTGCCCTAGGGTTGACATTTTTAGATTAGTTGACAAATAAGCTGATTTAGTTGTTTTTATAAACGAGCAGCAAAGTTATCCTGGTATAGTATATGATTATGATATTATTAACTTAGAAGAATGCATGTTTGTGCTTTGTTATTCAGTTTATTTTAGGTACACTGTTAATTGGAGTGAAGTTAGACATTTGGTTAGGTTCACTGTTAAATGAGTTATCATGTTATCTGCTTTATAAGTGACAAAGGATTGTATTAGTGCACTGACATGAGTTGTTTCATTAGTGTTATTCAGTTATAATTAAGCACTTATACTGCTATGTATTTTATATTATTTGCAGTCTGGATGATGAGGTTTCGGAATTGAGGATGCATTTCCATGACAGAGACAATATTGAGAGATCTATGATGATGTCAGACATAACATTTTACAACTTAGTAGCACTGATAGAAACAGAAGGTTATGGATTTAAAGATTACATGTACTATGTCAGGGATCCTGGGCTAGGTATAGAAGGAATGGAAGAAATAGATGATGATGACAAGCTTGAGGAAATTCTAGACAACATAGCATTGCAAAATCAAAAGATATTGAATGTGACAGTTGTTAGGGCTAGTTCTCCCAATGCTGCAACTATAAACACCAGCTCCAATGTTATTGAGCAGCAAATCCCTCTAGAAGAAGTCGGAGAGCCCAAACTATATCAGATAGATGAAGGAGGAGTGTTGTTCAGTGCAAGAAATGTGCATGTAGCAGCAGCAAGTTCAGAAGCAGCAGAACTGGAGCCAATGCCCATACAGTTTCAAACATAGCATAGCACAAACAATTTGGAGGAGCAACTTGCTTTAGGTTATGTACAAGTGGAAGAAAATCCTGTAAATAATTCAGAGGATCAAATGGAAATTGAAAAGGTTATGGAGGAGACAAGGAGGAAGGAAATTCAAATGTTTAGGAAGAATAAGAAAAATAAAGAGAAGGACACTTCTTTGAAGAGAAAAGCTGCAGTGATGGATAATGAGGAGGACAGTGGTGATGATGATTTGGAAGAATACGGTGATATCCTTGCTAGGCTTGAGGAGATGAAAAGACAGAGGGAAGATCCATTCCTTCATTTTGAAGGGGACACAGATGTTGAGGAAATGTATGAGACAGAGGAGGAGGATGCACCATATGAGTCTGAAAGTGAAGAAGAGGAGGAAGAGGATGAAGAGAGTACTCTGGAGGAAGAGAGTAATCTAGAGTAGGTAGGGCAAGATGGACAGAAGAAGAAAAAGGAGAAGAAACACAGAAAAGGCCCAACAAGCAGATCACATGCAAGTGTAGAGGAGTTGTTTGAGGAGGACTGGATACCATCTTCTGATGAAGACAAGAAACCAATGGACTTGGGTGTGGAAGATGATGATGGTGCAGAGGCATTGGCATATGTTTTGCCCAATGGCAGGAAAAGCAGAGCTAAGAAGATGAAGAAAAGGTTATGGTATGATGAGAATAGAGCTCACCCAACTGAGCAATTTGTGAGGCATCTTTGCTTCATTGATGTGTACCAGTTCAGGAATGCACTTCAAACAATGCACATTGCACAGAACAGGAACTATGAGTACCATAGAAATTGTAATGACAGGGTTATAGCACAATGCATAGATGAGACATGCCCTTTTTATATATCAGCTTCTCAGGTTGCAAATGAGAAGATTTTTACCATAAGGAAGCAGTATGTGGTGCACACTTGTCCTTCTGTGTCAGAGAACACAAAAGTTACTGCTAAGTGGGTTGCAAAGTTTTGTGAGGAAGCAATCAGAAATGACCCATGCACAACAATCACTACTATAATTAACACTGCAAAGAGCAAGTATGGAGTGGAAATATCAACCCACATGGCATACAGGGCTAAGAAGGCAACAAAGAATGTTGTGTTAGGAGACAGCATGGGCTTGGCTTAGTAAAATCCCAAAGCACACTTGGGCCAGACATATGCCATGGACACAAATTGCAAAACAGACTTAGTAGTTAACAACTTAAGTGAGGTTTTCAACAAGTGGGTTCTAGATGTCAGGGCTAAGCCAATAAGGACCATGGTTGATGGAATTAGAACAAAATTAATGGTCAAGTTTAATACAAATAGAACCAAGACTCAGACTGTCAGATGGGAGATTTGTCCAACATATGCAGAGAAATTGGAGGAAGCAAAGAAGTGGTCTAGAAACTGCCAATCATTGATGGCTGGCCCCAACCTTTTCCAAGTTACTAGTGAAGAGAGAACATATGCTGTCAACCTAGCACATAGGACTTGTGGTTGTAAGAAGTGGGATATGACAGCAGTTCCTTGCAATCATGCTGTTTCTGCTATACACAAGGCTAAGCTTTAGCCAGAGGACTTTGTTCATGATTTCTTCAAAAAACCTATGTACCCGGCAGCTTACAGTCCTATAATATATCTTGTACCTGGCCCTGACATGTGGCCAAGGACAGATAGTTTGGACATTGAGGCTCCTGTTTTCAAAGAACACAAGCGCAGAGCACAGACTAAGAGGAGAAATGGCCAATTTGAGAAGCCAGCTCCCAAAGACACTTCAAGAATGGCCTCAATTACCTGCTCCAACTGTAATAAGGTGGGCCATAGGTACACCAATTGCCATGATGCTCTAAAGCCTGCACTTGCTATGAGAAAGAACAAACATCAGGTAACCACTCTGCTGTAAGAAAGACTAAATTTGTTGTTACTTTATTGCTTACTAATATTAAACTACTTGTTTCATTGCAGCCAAGCACCAGCTCTTACCCACCTGATAGTAGAAGCACACCAACACCAGCAAGGACTGCAACCTCTGCTGCTGCGAGTCCAGCTACAGCAAGGACTGCAGCCTCTGCTGCTGCCACTGCTGGTGGATCATCAAGGAGGGCAACATCTGCTGCCAGTCCAGCTCCAGCAAGGAGGGCAACATCTGCTGCTGCTCCAGCTAGGAGGCAGCCAACTGCTCCAGCTGCTCCCAAGGGTAAGGCAGCAGCCAGTAAATCTTCATCATCTGCTCCCAAGAGTAAGGCATCAGCTGCTCTCAAGGGTAAGGCACCAGTAACCAGATCTTCATCAACTGCTGCAAAGGGACCAAGGTTAGCTTTCATGCCTCCAAGACCAAGTGATGGTTCCCAGAGAGTCAGGAAGCCCAGCAACAGAAGGAAGGATTACTTGACTGCCTCTGGTGCAAAATGGTGATGATTTGGTTGTGTTGATGCTTTATCAAACTATGGCATTTTGGTTGTGTTGTGAAACTATGTTGTGTTGTTCTGCTACTCCAGTTATGCTACTCCAGTGTTGATGGTGATTTGGTTGTGTTGATGTTGTATCAAACTTTGGAATTCTAGTAGTTCTGTGATGCTCAACTATTATGATCAATTTGTGTCAAACTATGGCATTCTAGTAGTACTCTTGATGCTGTCTTGATGCTGTGATAGCCTCGACGTCGACAAAAAGCCAAAAACCCATCACTTGGCCTACTTGCTGCCTCGACGTCGACAAAAAGCCAAAACCCATAACTTGGCCAACTTGATGCCTCGACGTCGACAAAAAGCCAAAACCCATAACTTGGCCTACTTGATGCCTCGGCATCGATAAAAAGCCAAAAACCCATCACTTGGCCTACTTGATGCCTCGACGTCGATAAAAAGCCAAAAACCCATCACTTGACCCTACTTAACTAACTCAGAATCATCAGTTGAACAGGAACATACTAAAGCAAAAAATCATCATTTGCAAACAGATTACTTAAGATAACATTAACCAGCTCTAAATACCACCAAATTCAGCACTAGTTCAAATCCATACATAATCATAGTTTGACATTCAGCACTAGTTCAAATACCACCACATTCAGCACTAGTTCAAATGCAAACATCTTACTTAAGCTTACATATCCATAGTTCAGGAGTACTCATAGTTAATAGAATTTAAACTACTATCATTACAACAAATGCCAAACCACACCCTGCAAAAGGTCAGCAAATGCCAAATGATATTGCCCATTCTTCTCTTGCACTGCTTATCCATTTATGATGGCCTTGATCCCCTCCAGCTTCACATTGCTCTCTTCAACTGTCTTCTTGAGCTCATCAATGTGGATCTGCAAATTCTTCTTCTCTAAAGCTAGCTTCAACTTCATGTTCCTAATGACAGTACCTTGAGCATCTGCTATGTTCTTCAAAGTGTCATACTTCTCCTGCAACTTGGTTGTTTCAGCATCTTTCCTTTCTATCACTGCCCTCTGCTCCTGGGCATCCATAAGTGCATTGACATCTTCAACCAACTTCTCATAGCTGGCCTGGAGTTTCTTCTTCTCCTGTGTGAGGTCATGAATAGTAAATGAATGCATCAGACATTCCTCATTCCTGTCAATCTTACTCTGTTCATACATAGACCACAACTTGGACAGTGCATTCTCAAGGGTATTGGGCCAAGATGGATCAATCCATTCTACTAGTCCATAGTTTTTACCTTCCTGGAAAAAGAGTATTAACAAAATGAATTACATAGCAGTGACTTGCTTACAATGACAGGCTAGATTACTTTATACTAAAATTCAGATCATGCTCTAAAGTAAACAACTACTAAGTAAACAATGCTGGTGTGATAACCCATGAATATTCTGTCCTAAAATAAGCTAACATGGCAGAGTTAAAAAATGACCTAACTAAACAATATTGCCAGATCCAAACTAAAAAATGCTGGTCTGCCAACCCATGCATCTACTCTCTTAAAATACCTTCTCTGCACAACAAAGAAACCTCCTGCCAGTGTGAATCCCTTCGAAAGCAACACGCCTTTCTGCTGCCTTCCCGTGTCCATGGCACAAAACATGAATATCTGTCTCAGGGCCCTCGAAATCCGAGTCTTCGGTGCTAGCAAGAACCTGGAGTGCAAAAGAATGACAGAGATTTGGTCCAATGATTGAAAAGAAGCTCATTCCAGAAATCCCCAAATATCAAACCCTAACCCTAACTCTGAGAACTAACCTTAATGGTGCCGTCGTCGGAATCTGAGCTCATGTACTGCCTGGTGTGCTCGCTGCTATCCGACCCATCACTCCACGACACCATGGGGTTGCGGCAGCGGCGCGGCGCGGCGGCGACGGGTGTGGCGACCAAGAACAGAGCGAGAGCGAGAGCGAGAAGAGAGTGAGCGAGCAGAGTGGAGAAAGAGTAACGGTTGGGGCTTTTGACTGCTAGGACCGAACGGCGCCGTCTAACGCAGTCCGCCGGCTGTCGGGACGGCCTAGAGTGCCACGTACACGAAAAACGGGCCCCACCTGTCATAAACTCACTTAACTCAGCCCGATCCGCCGACCAATGGTTTTTGCAAAACAATTACGCTAGACGTGGTGTAATCTGCAACGATTCTGTATCCTAGTGTTTTCCGCAAAACTAGCCCTCAATGTGGTGGTTTTATGCAATTTACTCACTTACATGAGTATCAACCGATCGATCAAGACAAGGTAGGATCGTACTACCACAGTGGTATTTCGTGTCGTGGCTGCACTCAGAAAGGATCCACACCATACAGTACAGTACACGTGTCGCTGATCTACGGTAGCAAGCGATCGATCGAGTCAGTCTGGCTTCCTTCAGAGTTTGTGTCATTCATCACCACACCCACACCTGCGGCTAGCTTGAGGATCCAGCTACCCTCCACAATGCCACCGTCAGCAGCAGCAGCAGCAGACAACACTTGCTATTATCCCCTCTTCCTTTCTTCTTCTTGCAATAATAAAAATCAGTCGGATACAACTGGAATCCCATCGAAGCCACTGATTCATTCTTGACACACCATCAGGCTTCTTGGTTGAAAGCCTGTAATTCCGAGTGAATGGCGGGGGGTCTTTCCTTCGTCTGAAGAAGGAGGAGGTTAGCCTTGATGGGCAGGTGGTGCCTCAGAAGGACACCATTTGAGTTTGAGCCAGGTTCTGTTTGCTCTGCTCCGTCGCAGCTGCTATCTTCCGGTCCAAACTCACCGTTCATCGGCACATATATATTTGTGCACCATCCCAGGAAGCTCCTCGATCGGTCTTAAGTCTCAGCTGCATTGACAAAGTGACAATGCCAAATCAACCCAGAACAAAAAGAACAGAGACTAAAATTGTTTTAAGTCAGACCAGAAGTGCACAGTTTTTTCAACTTTTATCATTGTAAGAGCTTCCTTGCATCATTCAGGCACCAAATCCTCCTTTTCCAGCACAGACAAGGAAACATCGGAATGAAACCGCACAGCCAACTAACTAAACTCTCATATTACAACCGAATGCCGTTTAAGCGATCAACCTAACTTCGCCAAGTGAATCATCAGGTCTCTAGTAAATGCTCAAGCTTCGACAAGAAATACTGTCGAGGCAGACCAAAAGTGCCCAGCACACAGGTTTCCTGCTTACTCATTGTAAGAGTATCACTCAGGCACCCAAATGATGAAACAAGACCGCAGAAGCATCAATCCCGTTGAAGCAAGCTAGCACTGCTTTGTGAGACATCATCAAGCCTGTACTTCAGGCTGCTCCACCACCATCAAAGCAGCCCTCAAATGCAGCAAGCCGTCAATGAAGAGGCTGTCGTCGGCCATGAATGTCGACCATGGAACGCCAAAAAGATCACCGCACCCCTCCATGCAATCACCTGTGAAGATAGCCTTATCCTTCAACTTGCGCACAAATTCTCCTGACGATTTTGTCCGTGCAGCAAACTCAAACTTGAATGTCAAACATGCCGAGCCCTCCGGCTTGTCATGGATCCCTAACCAGAGGCCGAAGCTATATTGCTTACTCTGCTCGTCCATTTCACAGGTTGGCATGATATAGAAGTTCTGCCCTGCTACATGGAACAATTGCGAGAATAGTTCTCCTTCAGGGAAGAGTCGGGAGCACTCCTCGCATGTTAGATCCAAGTACACAATAACCTGTGGGCGGGGTCGATCGAACTCAACCACTTTCAGGGGTTTTCTCATGTAGGCTCGTTGTGGAACTTGGCAACAGGTTGCTGTGTCTGCTGCAAGTGCACCTTGCTCGTGTGCGGGGTAAGCTTTGTGCAAGAGTGCATCGGTAATGTGCTTCTTTGTTTGCTCATTGTCTACATCATCGCAATCATCACTGCATGTCAGGACCTCGTGGAGTTTTTTCCAGCTCATATGATTGAAGCGCAACAGCGGAAGTAAACGAGAACTCCATATCTTGTGCCTGTCCTCTGTTTCTAGGTATTGCTCGCACACCCACTCGACCAAGAAGGTATATACGGCATCTTCAGATGATATCTGTAGGTCAGAACTAGAAAAGATGGCTTCAATCCCAACAAGAGGCATGTCCATCAATTCATGAGGAAATCTGGAATGAGACAAATCATGCCATGAGTAAACATTTCATGCAAGATTTTGTGGCATGAAGATGTCTATAGTTTTCACGGAAAAAGGAAAAAAGTGGCTCCATCAGATGGTGGTCACTCACTTATCCAAAACCTTGTATTTGTTGGCGAGGAATTCCTTCGCTGCATCTGTCAGATGACGAATTTCAGCAGCCACTGAAATGGAGCATGGGTAATCTAGGTAGAGCAGTGCAGTCTCTCTGGTCATAGGCAAGTTTGTGAGCAACTGGCTGCAACGCTTCATGCAAGCAAGAACCTCAAATTTATCAGCGGCCATCAAGATGTCGAGCAGAAGATTGGGTTCAGTTGCTGTCAACTTTCCAGTGTACATAAATCTCAAAAGCTCCATCATGACAGTTTCCTCTGTTCCTAATAATAGAATAAAACAAGGAGGCATAAGGATTTACGATAACAGTTCGATAAATAACTAAATGGCAGATTCTTTGTGCGTAAAATACTACAGTACACCTTCGGTACTAGGAAAGCTATCCAGACAGCAGACTAAGAGTAAACAAAATAACTATTTAGTACTTAAAGGCGACGGTGAAAAGAGACTAAATCATTTGATTAGAAAAAAAACTAAGGGGTGACAGAAACTCGGGGACATAATCCCTAGAATACCATAAATAATCATGTTTTATATTAAAAAACTGTAGTGTGTGCAGATTACATAATAATAACAAAATCACAACAGAAAAGAGAAAACCAGGATAAGCTATAAAGGAAGAATGTTATCACTTTACCTGAATCAGCAATTCGGAGTGTTAGATATCTCTGATCAGACTCTTTCATACCATTTGAGAAAAGCTACGGTGAATGAAGCATATTAGCAAACATGAGCTGACCATAGAAGAAAATGAATCTCAGAAGGTTATGTGAATCACCTTGAGAAAGAATGGACTATTTGCAGCGAGAACCACCGAACTGATGTAAATGGTCTTAACTCGTAAAACTGGCATGGCCACCATGGTCCAGGAAGAGTCAATACTTTGCCCATCTATGCATCACATATATTATAAAGATCAGAGAGAAATAAAGGCAAACGGGGAAAATGAAGTAAAAGGCATAAAACACAGCCACCAGACAGATTATGCTTTTAAGATACTTGGAACACTCTGTACTTCTAGGTGCACATATTTGTTTATTCAACATTCAGAAACATGGTAAAATGATTAAGAAAATATCATGAACCTTCAAATTCATTCAGCTGCACCAAGCAATCTAAGCATGCTTGCTGCTTAGTGAGTAAAGTGATATCGGAATCTCATATAACTGTGTCCAAGTACGAAAGAACAAACATCATTTTATACCGTGCAAGCATCTAGTGGCAGAATCAAGCTCAAGTAACAAAACAGGAAAATGGGGTTAACTAAGAGTCAGTGGGTATCTTCCCATCATTGGCATGTAACTAGTCTGTTGCCCGTATGGAGAAACAACCTGCAAGGCTAATATCTAGTTGATCAGCAGATTGTATCGGCAGTAACAACTATGCCTATACATCACAGTTTGATACTACATTAAAATGATGATGATCAAGCAGGCTAATATCTAGTACCACTAAATGTTTCAGTAAATACGGCAGACTATTGTTGACTTTAAATGTTGAACAGGGAACATGGTTGTGAAGAGCTCTAGAGTAGGAACCCACCCCTCCACAGTCCACACCTTCTCTCGAAATACATATGGCGTATCATAGTTGATCATTGAATCATAAGTTTTACAAAATGGGGATTATAAACCAACTTCCTCATCCTTCGAAATATAAATCCATCAAGTGAATAACAGATTTGACAGTATCATGTTCTTCCTATTTGTTTCTTCAGTACAACTTTATCAGGAAAATTTCCAAGCACATAAGATTTCCTCTAAAATCTAATTAAGCAATATATTTCCAGAAAACAAACGCTTTGTGACAAACTTGACTAGGAAGAATATTACATTATTTATTTGAACATCGTAACTGCTCCACCTAAATATGTGACTAAGAATTTGTCTGCATCCTAGTTGGATGTATGGACGATGTACAATTTGTTGGTTGCTTCATCTGAACAGACTTGATATTAATCCAGACTAGAAAACATCCATAGTCAGACAATTCTTAAATTCACACAGCAACAGGTGAGGCTCATATCACCCTAATCGTTAGCCCCTAATGAAGGGCAAGCTACGCGAAGTGAAGGAACAGCAAGAATCGCAAATAAGCCACAGATTTCACACGGATCCACATCTGAATCGCGCTAAACAGCAGAGAATCCTACACATGGATCACCAGCAGCTACATCCATCCAATTCCAACGGCGTG
>NC_041389.1:689715537-689721743 GCF_002162155.2 Triticum dicoccoides | reverse complement strand
AAGAATTGAACGCGAACTCGAAGCTGGGCAACCCGCCCCCGCGCGAGACGCCGGGGTCCATCTCCGCCTCCGCGGGCGCTCCCGCGGTGTCCGCCTCTTCGCCGCCGGCCATGCGCCCCGCCGCCGCTAAAGGAGGTTGGAGGCGCCGGGCCGTGGCCGTCAGCCCTAGCCGGATTCTTCGAGAAGGTGAGGTTCAACTTTTGGGAGACCCGCCAACCTTTTTTTTTCTCCCCCGGGGAGGAAGAATGGGACTTATAGCTGGCCAAACGAGCCGGCCCGGCCCATCCTAATCGTGCCTGGCACGGCCCGGCCCGCCTAGGCATGATTATTATACGGGCCGTGCCATACCGTGCCGGCCCGCGTGCTGCAGCCTGCAGCCCAGACACGGCCCGTATGCTAATCGGGCCGGCCCATCGGCATATGTCAGGCCCACTAATCTACCTCCTATTTTGCGTCCTGAGCGTTTTTAGCCTATTTTTACATGTTGGCCCATATTAGGATACATAAAAAAATAAAAAAAGTTAATCAGGATGTGTCATGCCGGCCCGCGTGCTCGCCCTTTAGGCCCAGGCACGGCCCATGGCGTGCCGCGTGCTGGGCCTGGCCCGTTTAGCACATGTCGTGCCATGCCGGCCGTGCTACCGGGCTGGCCCAGCTATCCTGGCCCATTTGGCCAGCTATATTGGGACTTCAGTCTTTATTAAATCGCCATCGAATATCAATGTGATTTGATTTTAACCACCAATTATTTTGGATTTTGACATTTTGTCACTTTATTACATTGGGCGACTATGATGGGAGCATGACAGATACCTACGAATTTGTATTCAAAAGAAGTTTTCAAATGTATAATTTTTCAGTAAAATGATTTATGTTTATTGGTCTAATTTATGGTCAATGTTGAATCTCAAAAAAGCGTGGGTGCACTACATTATAGAATGGAGGGAGTATTCCTATTAGTATTCGGAAAAAATTGCATGCTAATCCTTATGCAGGAGATGGAACGATAATGCATTCGCTTTTCATAGATGAACTTTCTGGATTATTTAAGCTTGTAGGGCTGCCGAGGGATGAAGTTAAAAACAAATTATTCCCTTTACTTTTGAAGGGAAAAACTTTGTTATGGTATAGGCTATTGGATGATTCACTCTCATGGAAGTGGAACCGACTGAAACTGCAGTTTCATAGTAAACTTTATCCTATGCATCTGGTTCACCGTGATCGGAATTATATCTATAACTTATGGCCTCATGACGGAGAAACTATCACTCAAACTTGGGGAGGCTTAAAAATCTAATGCTATGATGCCTCGATCATGAGCTCTCAAGAAAAATTATTGTTCACAATTTTTATGCTATGCTTTCTCTTCGCGATAAGGAAATGATTGGTTCATCTTTTACAAGATCTTTCTTAAATAAACACTTATGAAAGAATTAAATGTCACGCTGAAGATTGGGAGGTCGACAAAGGTAAGGAATCAGGTATAAATCTTGAATATGGTTGTGTTAAGTCTTTTGTAGAAACTGATTTTTTTCATGAGTTTAGTGCAAAATATGGGCCTGATTCTGAGATAGTAGTTACTTTCTGTAAATCTTTTGCTGCTCATGCTGATCTTTCTAAAAAAAATGGTTTAAATATTATGAACCCATTAAAGATATTTGTGAAGAACCAATTGTTGCGAATACTGAGATTTAAGCTTATTATGCTAATTCTATTGTGCCTACTGCTTATATTGAGAATCCTCCTTTTCCTGGTGGAATTAAGGAACACTCTAAGGCTACAACTGTGATTCACAAAAGTTATTTTAAAGCACCTAAACCTCCTCAACAAATTAAAGTAGAACCTCAAATTGCAATTGTTATAGATCTTTTGGTTGAAATTGTGGATGCTCATGTTACCTATTTATGTGACGATGCTGCTGGAATTGCTAAACTTATTAGAAATGAACAAGATAATGAAGATGAAAATAAAAGAGTAGTTCACATGCATGTTGTCTCTGTTAAGATTGGAGATCATTGTTATCATGGTTTATGTGATATTGTTGCTAGTATAAGTGTTATTCCTTTCTATCTCTATCAAGAAGTTATGCATGATATATCACCTGTTGAGAAAGAAGAGATTGATGTTACTATTAAGCTTGGAAATAGGGATATCGTTTCACCTCTTGGGATCATAAGAGATGTTCAAGTCTTATGTGGTAAGATCAAATACCCTACTGATTTCCTAATACTTGGATCTGAACAAGATAATTTTTGTCCCGTTATATTTGGTAGACCATTTTTTAATACCGTTAATGCTGAAGTTGACTGTGATAAAAAGTTAATCTTCTTGTAAACTCATTGTGTAAAATAACTCATAAATTCATTGTGGCAGAATTGATCACTGATCAGGTGTGATGAGTCTTGTCCTTCAAAGATCCGGTGAGATAAGTCCCATCAGTGTAACATTTTGAAATTCATGTTCCAACTCGTCTCTGAATGGGCGTTATGGCAAAGAACAAGAAGAAAAAGACAGAAGGAATTTATCCAATAGTAACAAATGGTGCCTCCATAGGTTGACATCGGATCCAACCTACTAGTAAGCAATCCGGCAAAAGCAACCAAAATATTCCTTGGTGAATTGGATGAAAACTTGAACTACGCACATAGTTAAGTTTGGTGAAGAATCTGATGACTTTATTTTTTTCTAAGTTCTCCAAACAACACCATGATAAAGATTTTCCCAATGAGGATGTAATTGTTGGTCTTGCTTCTATTGTTGTGCCTCATACCAATCTTTTAGAGCAATATTTGTTAGATCATGAGAATGATGTGCATATGGATGAAAGAATTGAAATAGATGAAATATTCTTTTGGCAAGAACCTATTCTTAAGCATAATTTGCATGTTAAAATTTTGGGAGATCCTCCTCCACCTAAGGGTGATTATGTATTTGAATTAAAGAAACTCCCTGATACATTAAAATATGCTTACCTTGATGAAAAAATCTATCATGTTATTACTAATTCTAACCTTTCAGCGTGCAAAGAGAATGAGTAGTCAAAATTTAGACAGTCAAACTACGCCTTATTTTTAGAGTTGGAGTGAGTACATATTGATTTTGTGATAAAGTTCAATTGCAAGTCCGAACACAGACATATACAGAAAAGAAAATTCTAGTTGTGAATTAATAAGATTACAATGTGAATCCCGTCAACTAAACTAGTTGTACAGCTATAGAAAATAAACTTTCAGATGCAACACACCATCGATGAAGAGGTTATCGTCGGCAAGGAACGTTGACCATGGAATGTCAAAAAGATCAGAGCATCCCGTTATCCCATCACCGGTGAAGGTATTCTGATCGTTGAAAGCTCTCTCAAATTTTCCTGACGATCTAGTCCTTGCATCAATCCTATAACGTACTCTCAGATATTTTGAGCCCTTCAGATTCCTGGTGACTACCAACCAGAGGCCAAAGCTGTACAACTTACTCTGCTCATCAATTGTACATGTTGCCATGAGATATAACTCCCACCCTTCGAGTTGGAATGGATGCGAGAATATATCTCCAGAAGGGAAGAGTCGGGAGCACTCCTCGAACGTTAGATCCAAATAAACCGCAAACTCCGGTCTGCATGGATGAAGAACAACCAATTCCACAGGTTTGAAATGGTAACCCCGCTCAGCGAATTGCCCACGGGATTTTAGAGCACCTTCCATCTGTGTTGGGTGGGCTTTGCGTAGAAGTACCTCAGTAATACGCTCAGTTACTTGCTCATGGTCTATATCATCATCGGTGCGTGCTAGGATATCCTGAAGTGCCGCACGTGTCATATGATTGAAGCGTACCAGCGGAAGTAAACGACAAGTCAAGATCTCGCGTCTTTCATCCAATGCTGGGTATCGCGCACGGGCCCACGTGAGCATAAAGGTATATATGTTACCTTCAGTTAGTACTTGTAGGCCCATACTTGAAAATATGGCTTCAATCCCAACAAGAGGGAAATCCATCATTTCAAGCGCGAACCTGAAAAGAGACAAACTATGCCATGAGTACACTTAATCCGGACCTCCGTTTTCTCAGAAAAGGAAATAAAACATGGCTCCGTCAGATGGGGATCACTAACTTTTCAAAATCCATGTATTTGTTGGCAAGAAGTTCCTTGGCTACACGTATCACACGCTGGACCTCAGAGGCCAATGAAGCCGAGCAAGGATAGTCTATGTAGAGCAGTGCAGATTCTGTGGTCGACATAGGCAAGCTTGTGAGCAAACGACTACAATGCCTCATGCATGAAAGAACCCCAAACTTATCCGCAACCATCAAGATGTCGAGCAGGAGAGTGGGCTCAGTTGCAGTCAACTTCCCGCCGTACATATACCTTAAAAGCTCCATAAGGGCATTTTCCTCTGTTCCAAGTAGAATGAAAACAAAAATGCATAAAGACCGAATAATAGAGAAATAAAAGAAAACAACCTTGTGACTTGTGTATCCTAAATGATTATTTAAGTTGAATGTTGTCTTCCAATATTGAGAAAAGATCCGTGGCAGACTAATCTTCTCTTTATCACTGAAAATGCAAAGGTGGCAAAAACCATGAAACATAAACTTTCATTTACCCTAAATATTCATTTTTATCACTGAAAATACAAAATTGGCAGAAACTATGAAACATAATCTTTAGTTCACTATAAATATTCATGCTATTCTGATTTTAAATAGAAAATAGTAACACAGCCACCCACAGTAACAAATTAGAATAAACTATAAGAGAAAGAATGTTGCACTTTAGCTATCGCATTACCTGAATCAGCGATCCTAATTGCCGAATGCGTCTGAGCAGATTCCTTCATGCCATTTGAGAAAAGCTATAAGAAGTGTGGAACTTATTATAAACTTCACATCACGAGAAGAAATCAACAAATGTAGTACACGAGGTCATCAGAATTACCTTCAGAAAGAAAGAACTTCTTGAAGCAAGAATTGCTGAATTGATATAAAAGGTTTTTTCTTGTAAAACTGGTTGATCCACCATCATCAAGGAAGAGTCAATGCTCTGTCCTTTATCACCTGCAAAATACCAAAGATAAAAGAAATTAATAAAGAACAGATTGGGAGAAGTCAAACTCTATTAAGATGGCCTTCCTATATATTATCTGACACATGCTTCAATGCGAACTCTCTCAAAACTCAAAACAAGCTTAATTCGGCATATCTAAATTCTTCCACAAATAAACAATTGTCAAAAATGTAACTAAGCAGTGCCTTTTTCCAAAGGCTTTGTGACAAACTTGACCACGAATTTTGACAAGAAGATTAAGTGTCTGAAACTTACAAAGGACAACAGGTAGTAGAAAATAGCAGCTACATCAGGCACGGTACGCACCTTTCTCTGGTGGTGCTCCTCGTCGGCAATGGATCCTCCGCCGGACTCCGAAGCGACGATCTCTAACCGCAGCTCCCTGTCGGAGAAGTGTGCCGAATTGAACGCGAACTCCAAACTGGGCACCACGCCGCCGCGCGAGAAGTCCAGCCCCAACTCTGCTGCCGCCACCGCCGCCATCGCTGACTCTTCCTCAGCGTCCATGCCCTCTGCCACGTACGTATGGGAGAGGAGCGCGGGACGGTGGCCGGTCGTAACCTAGCTGCCCAAGCTTCTTTCTTCGAGAAGACGAGGTCGGCGGTATCTAATTAAGTCTCTCTCAATTTGATTCAAAGCCTGATTGTAACAGTGCTGCTATATACAGTACGAGCAACTTTTTTTCCTCTTCAATCAAAGACAAAAAGTGCCAAGCAAATTGATAACTTGTTTTTTTAGTTCAACTTATTATTTATTTTCTATACAAGCATATCGTGTTTTATGGCTTGTGGTGCTACCAATACAGCAGGGTCCCACTTCGTCCCCGTAGGTTTAGGATCTTCGGCCGCACCTATGACTTTTTTCTCGCAAGCAGAGGCCAAGAACTTCCACCATCGAAAGGATCACTAGTAGAAAAAGGGCCTATTGTCCCAGTTCGTAAGGGTCATTTGTCCCGGTTTTTGAACGGGGACCAAAGTGTCGGTAATAATGCCCTATACCTTTAGTCCCGGTTCTTACACAAACCGGAACAGATGGGCCTCCATGTGGCCGGTGCGGCGAGCCCAGGCAGGAGGCCCTTTTGTCCCGGTTGGTGGCACCAACCGGGACCAATAGGCATCCACGCGTCAGCATTTCAGGTGCTGGG
>NC_041389.1:689656641-689715067 GCF_002162155.2 Triticum dicoccoides | reverse complement strand
GGGGTTTTGGGGGGTTAATTTAGGTGTTTCATATATTGTGTTAGCCAGCTAATTAATAGAGAGAAGTGTCCTCTCTTATCTCCGTGCTTGGTCGACGCTACGTACTATACGTATAGAGAGGACTAGACACGCTAGCTAGTAAGCAAATGAAGGAAACATAAGATCGTCATGAACATATGCATACAGAGAGAAGTGATAGCGACCACCTCTCCTTCTCTCAGAGATTGGTCGAACAACAAGTTCTCGTATATCTATCCGACGCTACTGGCTACATATATACAATATAAGTATCTCTTACACTATAATCTCCTAATTAAAAACGAACTGATCAGGGTCCACATGATATTCTCCGTCTTTAGCGATCACGTGGTCAAGAAAGAATGCCGCCAATTCCTCTTGAATTGCTCGCATACGATCTGGTGGTAGGAGTCCATCCCGCATCTGAAATATCTAATTTGAAGAAGGGGGTCAATACATATATATATGAATAAATGAAACTGAACACAAATGATGGTAATAAAATAAAATTGTGAATATTATTATTTACGCACTTCATATTGTTTGTCAGAGTAGCCCCGCTCACAGGTCATGTGGCGAATGGACTCGTAAATATAGTATCCACAGTAATCACTTTACAAGAAATAGAGGTCGATCAAACTGATAATTAGCAAGCATGCTAAATGGTATTGATGAAACTAGCGCTTGAATCACTAGGAGATGCGTGGAACATGCTACTATAGTACTTACTTTCGGGTGTCTAAATTGCAGCTTCTTCGGCAGTCCCGGAGTTTTTGAGGTGGATTTTTTCCAAACCCTGCCAGAAAAAGAAAACAATTACTTGATATCAGAAAATGAACAAAGTTGCCGATATGGTGCGATAACGATCGATTTAACTTACTTCTCTAGAATTTCAGTCATGTCCACATACTCCTTGAGATCTTTTCGTCTCGAGTCTAAGACGGTTACTAGTCCCTGCTCAAGCTTAATCTCTAGGAGAATATAGTGAAAGCTGCGCACGCATGCATAACTCATCAATTACATTAGTATAACCTCGACTAATAAGGGAAACCGAATATGCACAAGACAGTAACACTCACTGGAATTCGTAAGGGAAGAGTATTATAGCTTTGTTTTTATTTAATACAAATGATTGTAGCAGCTTGGCCTCGGTATCTTTGGCCTGAAATTCAACCATATATGCATCTATGAGATTTGTGTTAATGAACCCAATATCACCGATTTGTCTTTTCTTTAATTCGGCGATCTTCAATCTGCATAATATAGTGAGGATAATTAAAAATACATGCAATGAAAGATCTGACCTATATATAGAGGCTTAATGACAGAAGTAGTACTACTTACAGGCAGTAGCAAGTGATCATTAATTTATCGAGGGCCTTTTGATTGAAAAATACGAAGAACTCCTCAAATGGAACATTCAACAGTTCAATTCCAACGAGGTCATGCTCCTCTCTAACTCTCAGCGTCAAAATATTCCTCCCCTCAGACTCTCTGCACGCTTTCATGTACCAATCATGGAATCTTCGCGTCATCGTTGTTAGACATCTTTCATCTTTGACGAGAGGCTTCCGTACACGTATTTATGTTCGTCCACCTCCAAGAAATCATAATGTACATCGTCGGGCATGTAATCTTCAAGATTGTTATAACTGGGCACCATCCCGCCCGGATCATTAGCGAAGATATCGCTAGACACCTGGAGCGGGGGGAATGATTGGTTCGCTTGTTCGCCGAGCTGGGCAACTTTTTTCCCAGCTCATCGTTCTGCTAACCTTTGACCACTGACAATACTTCCCGACCGCTCTGCTTCGATAAATGACTTTGTAATAATGCGCTCATAGTTGCCTTTCACCGGAGACTTTGGTGGTTTCTTCAGGGCAGCCAGAGTACGCTTCAGTTTTACCGGATCTATCTTCTCCTCCGGAGGTGGATGTTTCTTTGCTTTCACCCCTTCAAAGAAGTTCTTCACTTCGGCTTGCATGATTTTCGTGTTTTCCTCTAGGATCCTCTCGTATGGTAACTTCTCTGGAGTCTTCAGAGAAGGACCGAATTTGTATTGCCTCCCGGCTCTGGCTGTACTGCTAGACACCGGAGCAGACGGAGCGGTTGCAGCTGTCTTTCCTTTCTTACGAGGCAGAGGAGAAGGACTACGACGCGCCAGAGCAGCCGGAGCGGCGGCGGGTCTCTTGATCCGCCCTTGTTGACGAGGCGGAGAAGGAGGAGGCTGGCTGCTCGGGCGCGCTCGCGCAGGCGGAAAAGGAGGCGGAGTGCCGCCACGCGCCGGAGAAGGAGGCTGAGTGCCCTGATCACTCGCCGGAGGAGGAGGCGGAGGAGGAGGCGAACTGCCCTGACTCGCCGGAGGAGGAGGAGGAGGCGGAGGCGTCCAGTTCGGAAGGTTGATGAGCTCTGAGGGAGTCCTGGATTAGGGGGTGTCCGTATAGCCGAACTATCACCGTCGGCCGGACTCCTCGACTGTGAAGATACAAGATTGAAGACTTCGTCCCGTGTCCGGATGGGACTTTCCTTGGCGTGGAAGGCAAGCTTGGCGGTACGGATATGTAGATCTCCTACCATTGTAACCGACTCTGTGTAACCCTAACCCTCTCCGGTGTCTATATAAACCGGAGGGTTTTAGTCTGTAGGACGAACAACAATCATACCATAGGCTAGCTTCTAGGGTTTAGCCTCTTTGATCTCGTGGTAGATCTACTCTTGTACTACCCATATCATCAATATTAATCAAGCAGGAGTAGGGTTTTACCTCCATCGAGAGGACCCGAACCTGGGTAAAAACATCGTGTCCCTTGTCTCCTGTTACCATCCGCCTAGACGCACAGTTCGGGAACCCCTACCCGAGATCCGCCGGTTTTGACACCGACATTGGTGCTTTCATTGAGAGTTCCTCTGTGTCGTCACCTTTAGGCCCGATGGCTCCTTCGATCATCAACAACGACGTGGTCCAGGGTAAGACTTTTCTCCCCGGACAGATCTTCGTATTCGGCGGCTTTGCACTGCGGGCAAATTCACTTGGCCATCTAGAGCAGATCGAAAGCTACGCCCCTGGCCATCAGGTCAGATTTGGGAGTTTGAACTACACGGCTGACATCTGCGGAGACTTGATCTTTGAAGGATTCGAGCCACAGCCAAGCGCGCCGCACTGTCTTGATGGGTATGATCTAGCTCTACCGCCGAACAGTGCCCTTGAGGCCGCACCAGCGTCCGCTCCGACCCTTAGCTCGGAGCCGACTTCGCCGATCGAGGACGAGTGGCTGGACACCGCCTCGGGGGCTACAATCTCTACGGAGATTGAGCCGAACACCATCCCTGTCCTTTGCAAAGCCCGTGACTCCGAGGTGCCGGACTCCTCTCCGGACTCCGAACCTCCCGCACCCCTGCCAATCAAATCCGATTGGGCGCCGATTATGGAGTTCATTGCCGCGGACATCTTTCAGCACTCGCCCTTCGGTGACATCCTGAATTCACTAAAGTTTCTCTCTTTATCAGGAGAGCCCTGGCCGGACTATGGTCAGGAAGGTTGGGATGCAAACGACGAAGAAATTCAACGCCCACCCACCACCCACTTTGTAGCCACTGCCGATGATTTAACCGACATGCTCGACTTCGACTCCGAAGACATCGACGGTATGGACGACGATGTAGGAGACAACCAAGAACCAGCGCCTACAGGGAACTGGAAGGCCACCTCGTCATACGACATATACATGGTGGACACCCCAAAAGATGGGAATGGCAATGGCACAGGGGAGGATGACCCCTCCAAGAAACAGCCCAAGCGCCGGCGTCAGCGGCGCCGCTCTAAATCCCGCCACAGCAAAAACGGTGATTCCGACACGGGAGATAATAACACTCCGGACAGTGCCGAAGACAACCCCCTCCAGCAGGATTCAGCACAGGAGGAGGGAGAAGCCAGCCCTCATGATAGAGCGGCAGACAGAGAGGTAGAGGACGATAATTATATGCCTCCCTCCGAAGATGAAGCAAGCCTCGACGATGACGAATTTGTCGTGCCCGAGGATCCCGTTGAACAAGAGCATTTCAAACGCAGGCTTATGGCCACGACAAGCAGCCTCAAGAAAAAGCAGCAGCAGCTTAGAGCTGACCAAGACTTGACCTGACAGATGGACCGAAGTCCTTGCAGCCGAAGAGTATAAACTCGATCGCCCCTCCAAGAGCTACCCAAAATGCAGGCTGCTACCCCAATAAGAGGAGGAAGCACCCAAACCTACATCACCAGCGCATGATGCGGCCGACCGACCACCTCGTGGCCGCGACAGAGAGGCCTCTAGGCGCTCCACTAAAGCCGCACCCCGGCGTCGCTCGAAAAGTACAAAGCCACGGGGAAATGCGCCAGACTTGTGAGACATGTTAGAGGACAAGGCAAGGCAAATAAGATCGATCTACGGATCGCGTGGGCGCCCCACGACGCGTGATGACAACCGTCACGCCGGATACATCAATTCTGGTCGGGCCGAACACAGTAGACAAAGCTCAGTTGAGCTGCGTCGTGATATAGCCCAATACAGAGGCGCCGCACACCCACTATGCTTCACAGGCGAAGTAATGGATCATCAAATCCCCGAGGGTTTCAAACCCGTAAACAATGAATCATACGACGGCACAACAGATCCTGCGGTTTGGATTGAGGACTATCTCCTCCAGATCCACATGGCCCGCGGTGATGATCTACACACCATCAAATACCTCCCACTCAAGCTTAAAGGACCAGCTCGGCATTGGCTCAACAGCTTGCCAGCAGAATCAATTGGTTGTTGGGAAGACCTGGAAGCCACATTCCTTGATAACTTCCAGGGCACATATGTGCGACCACCAGACGCCGATGACCTAAGCCACATAATTCAGCAGCCAGATGAATCGGCCAGACAATTCTGGACACGGTTCTTAACCAAGAAAAATCAAATCATCGACTGTCCGGATGCATAGGCCCTTGCAGCCTTCAAACATAACATCCGCGACGAGTGGCTTGCTCGGAACCTAGGACAGGAAAAGCCGAAATCCATGGCAGCCCTCACATCACTCATGACCCGCTTCTGCACGGGAGAGGACAGCTGGCTAGCTCGCAGTAACAACCTGACCAAAAACCCTGGTAGTTCGGATACCAAGGACAACAATGGAAGGTCGCGTCGCAACAAGCACAAGCGCCGCATTAACGGCGATAATACTGAAGATACGGCAGTCAATGCCGGATTCAGAGGCTCTAAACCCGGTCAGCGGAAAAAGCCGTTCAAAAGAAATACTCAGGGCCCGTCCAATTTGGACCGAATACTCGATCGCTCGTGCCAGATACATGGCACCCCCAAAAACCCAGCCAACCACACGTACAGGGATTGTTGGGTGTTCAAGCAGGCAGGCAAGTTAAATGCCAAAAACAACGACAAGGGGCTGCATAGCGATGACGAGGAGGAGCCCCGGCCGCCGAACAATAGAGGACAGAAGGGCTTTCCCCCACAAGTGCGGACAGTGAACATGATATACGCAACCCACATACCCAAAAGGGAGCGGAAGCATGCACTAAGGGACGTATATGCGATGGAGCCAGTCGCCCCAAAGTTCAACCCGTGGTCCTCCTGCCTGATCACTTTTGATCGAAGGGACCATCCCACTAGCATCCGCCACGGCGGATTCGCCGCATTGGTTCTTGACCCAATCATTGACGGATTTCACCTCACTAGAGTCCTGATGGACGGCGGCAGCAGCCTGAACCTGCTTTACCAGGATACAATGCACAAAATGGGCATAGACCCCTCAAGGATTAAACCCACAAAAACGACCTTTAAAGGCGTCATACCAGGTGTAGAGGCCAACTGTACAGGCTCAATTACACTTGAAGTGGTCTTTGGATCCCCGGATAACTTCCGAAGCGAGGAATTAATCTTCGACATAGTCTTGTTCCGCAGCGGCTATCACGCACTGCTCGGACGTACCACATTTGCAAAGTTTAATGCGGTGCCGCACTATGCATACCTCAAGCTCAAGATGCCAGGCCCTCGAGGAGTAATCACGGTCAATGGAAACACCGAACTCTCTCTCCGAATGGAGGAGCATACGGCGGCCCTCGCGGCGGAAGTACAAAGCAGCCTCTTAAGGCAATTCTCGAGTCCGACTACTAAACGTCCGGACACCGTCAAGCGCGCCCGGAGTAACCTACAACAAGACCGTCTGGCACGTTCCGAGCATGCGTAGCAATGCGGCCCCAACCCCAGCCCTCGCGAAATCACGAGACCAGTACCACGCGTACATAACTACGCTCTGGAGATACCATGGGCATAGGGGAAGGGGCACGACCACGACATGCCCAGAGTGCGGCTCAACCGCACAAGGGGCTCCCAATAGCGTCATTCTTTTTTTCTTTTTCTTATTCTCAGGACTCCGTTTTCCAGAAGCCCTGTCCGGCAGTAGAAACGCCGAACTCACGATGCAGCAGCCAGGGAAGCAGAAAAACTACGTCGAGTGTCCAGGTGGTCTCTATTACGAGCAGTATACCTGTTTTACATACCATCCCGTAGCCTACCCCTGGAGGGGGACATGTTAAATAGTCCCATCCCTTGCTTATCGCACTATTTGTATCGTTCTGCTTTCATTGCAGTATCTTTTGAATAAACAATACATAGCTTCTGCTTATTATTGCATTTCTTTTTTCTTTATAAATATTCATCTATGACATGTTGCACCCGTACAACTTGGTACGGTCAATACACCAGGGGCTTAAGTACCCCAAAATATGGTGTGATAAGTCCGAACACTTTCACAAGTGCGGCACCCCGAACTTATAGCATTATATGCATCGGCTCCGAATCATGTCTTGGGTCAATAGTTGGGTTTGCCCGGCTCCCATGTTTTGGTACCTTACGTTCCATTATATCGGCTAAGGTAGCGCTGGGAGAACCACTACGATTGTGCCCCGGTTGAGCTGGGTTGAGCACCTCAGTGGAGAAAGCTAAAACTGACTGTCATGATAGGGCGAGAGCCGGTCGCTGTTCGAGAGGTTTTTCGGGTCCCTAAAGACTCATGCCGCTTAGAGCGAGGAGTCGGCATTGTCCGGCCAAGGCGTGGATAGCGCCCCGAACTCGGTCTTCCGAATACCAGGGGCTTCGCCGAAATTTAAAATTATAGAATTCTATGGTAAGTGAGAGTGTTCAAGCATTATAGTCTGGTTTCCTCGTTCATCGTGTTGAACGCCTCCCTCGAAGGACCCAAGAATGGGAACAAGAGCGCTCAAGTTTATCCCGAACACCCTAGCACTCGTGGCACGGGGGCTGAAGCCAACGACTCGCCATCTCTCAAATTTGATAAACGGCCGCACAGAAGGTAATATTTTAAATTAACAAGCATTGCTTAGCGCATATGAACAAAGTTTTCAGCGTACATGATAACAAATGCGAGTCTACTCAAAAATTACATCTTTGGAGCATTCACCCGCTATAATGCGGGCACCATTTAGGACGCCCTTATAGTACATCTCGGGCTTGCGATACTCCTTGCTCGGCGGTGGCGCGTCCGTCACAAGCTTCTCGGTGTCCATCTTGCCCCAGTGCACTTTGGCACGGGCAAGGGCCCGACGGGCACCTTCAATGCAGACGGAGTGCTTGATGACTTCAATCCATGGACAGGCGTCCACCAGCCGCCGCACCAAACCGAAGTAGCTCCCAGGCATGGCTTCTTTAGGCCACATCTGAACTCTGAGGCCCTTCATGGCCTGTTCGGCCACCTTGTGGAGCTCGACTAGCTGCTTCAGCTGGTCGCTCAGGGGCACCGGATGTCCGGCCTCAGCATATTGAGACCAGAACACCTTTTCCGTCGAGCTCCCCTCCTCGGCTCGGTAGAACGCGGCAGCATCAGACACACTACGGGGCAGATCGGCGAACGCTCCTGGAGAGCTCTGGATTTGGGTAAGTAACAGATAATTCACTTTTACATGCTTGCTTTGCATAAAGAATGCCTTACTCGCCGTTATATCCTTTATCGCCTCGATCTCCTAGAGGGCCTTCTAGGCTTCGGCCTTAGCGGCTTTGGCACTCTCAAGAGCCAAGGCGAGCTCGGACTCTCGGGTCTTCGAGTCACGCTCCAAACTCTCGTGTTTTTCCACGAGAGCCTGCAGCTCTTGCCGCACCTCCGCCACCCGCGCCTCCTACTTCTCTCGCTCGGTGCGCTCCAAGGCCGCATTGTTTTCGGCCTTGGACACCGCTTCTTTCAGGGTCGCCACCTCGTTCGTGGCCCCTGCAATACCCATGTTATTCCTGTCATTTTTCGCAACCAAATCCTTCCTATAAGGTATTACTTTAATAAGGTATTACTTACCTTCCTTGTCCTCGAGCTGCTTCTTGGCACGGCCGAGCTCGTTCTCGGACCGCTCGAGGCTCTCCTTCAATGCATTGACCTCCACAGTCAGTGCGGCAGAGGTCAGCAGCGCAGCCTGCATTCCCATATTGACATATTTATGTTAGACTCCTGCGTATATCTTTTTAGATCCTCAGCTTGGCTTTTCTTTCCGAACACCGAACTAAGCATCAGGGGCTATTGTCTATGCAGTAATATTCTTACATATCTTAAAAACTTACCTCAAAGCCTGTTAGAAGGCTGGTACAGGCTTCAGTCAGCCCGCTCTTGGCGGACTTAACTTTCTGGATCACCGCACTCATGATAATGCGGTGCTCCTCGTCGATGGAGGCTCCGTTAAGCGCCTCCAACAAGCTATCCGGTGCCTCCGGTTGGACGGAAGCCATCGGCGTTGCAGTCTTGCCCTTCTTATGAAGGGGCCGCCTGCCGGACTTCGGAACCACTGTAGGTTCTGGTACGGAGTCCGGCACAGGGCCAAACTTAGAGCCCTCTGGGGTTTTGCCCCCTTTCCGCCCGGAGTCTGGGAGGTCGCCTTGCGGCACCTCCAGGACCACCTCCTCATGGTTGGGCCCCTTTTGGGACTCCACCGCAGCGTCTTCTGCGTCGCGAGGGGAGGAGGCGGTCAGAAGTGAAGTGCTATTCACATCCGACAAATCCAGGGAGCCGCTCGACGAAGCGGGGAGCTCGTCCTTGGGCGGGATACATGGTTGTGTTCGGCGTTAGAAGACACTATGCGACAAATGAAAAATCATGAGTTATTCTGGTATCCGGACACTTACGATGTCGCTAGGGGCTTAGCCCTCGGTGGCCACTCCTCTTCGCCGTCGTCGGTGTTGGTGGAGTAGTCCGGAGGAAGGGTCCTTCCCTTCTTGGACCCTCCGGCCTCCCCAGTTGGGGAGGCCTTCCTTTTCTTCTCTCCCCCCGCTGGGGGAGAAGCCTCTTTTTTCTCCTCCTCGTCTTCGCGCCAGGAGTCCGCCTCGGAGTCATCAGACGATGAGTCCGATGACACCTGACGTCGGGAACTCTTTCGGGTTCCCGTGGCCTTCTTCTTGGCCTCCTTATCCGGCACCACGTAGGTGCTGGAACCATCAGCCCCGTCAATCGGGCGTCCGCTGGGTCTTCTAGTAAGGGAGCCGGACAGTTAACCTGCCCGGACTTCTTCTGCCAGGCCTGTCAAAGGTAAGGGAGTTTAGATCCCGCATAGAGTCAAACTATGAAAAACAAGTGTCCTGTAAAGGGTAGAATAGCTTACCTCACCGGCTTGACGCTGCGAGTTGAATCCGCGATCTTCGGTAGCGGATGCAGGAGCTGTCGTGGTTCTAAGTCTGACAGTAGAATGGGGGGTAGGTATGGAGAGGCAAGATCCTAGCTATGGAGTAGTTGTACACACGAGTATTTAGCGAGTTCAGGCCCTTCTCGGAGGAAGTAACAGCCCTACGTCTCGGAGCCCGGAGGCGGTCGACTGGTTTCTGTGTATATGAGTTACAGGGGTGCGAACCCTTTACACCGAGGAGGGGGGTGGCTTATATAGAGTCTGCCAGACCCCTCCGGCCCTCAGTTATGCAGGGTTTAAAGTACATTAAGATAGGGGGTTACTGGTAACACCCTCGTAAAGTGCCATGAAGACTATTAAAGCTACTTAATGACAGATCGTTGCGTTCTGAGTGGCTTTAGGTCTCCTGGCCGTCGAGTGGTTGGCTTCATGGTCGAGTGGCTATCTTCATCGTCGAGTGAAGTCCCTCTTGGTCGAGTGAAGTCCCTCTTGGTCGACTGGAAGGTAGCTTCTTCTAAGGATGTCCTTGGGTAGGGTATCCCAGATAGGTCCATGACCCTACCCTAGGTACATAACCTCATCATTAGCCCCCGAATGGATCGAGGTTCGAGTGAGGAAGGAGTTGATGATTTTCTCCGACCTATTTCCCGTGCTTTGATCATGTCGTATCCTGGATCAGCGATTCTTCTTTTCGGCGTTGGCATCAACTTTTCTTTCAGTCGCCTTGATCCATTCCTTTCTTCTGCCGAGTGAACTTTTGAACTTTAGTGAACTTCCGAGCAACGAATCGTAGGAAAGATATCGTCTGACAGATTGATCTGCCGTTAGCGAATTTTGTGGGATCCGAATTTTGGGAAGCGCGCGAAACGGGGAGGACCGTGGTACTCGGATGGGATAAGGCGTGGACGCCTCGATTTCCATGCCGCCTTTTTTTCCATGTATCGTGCGCGCACGATTGTTTCGGGATGTGACAGGACCGCCCGGACCCACTCATCAGCCACTCGGAAGCGCCCTTATATAAAGCGTCGGGCGAGGGTTTTTGAACAGTGCCCTCCCATTCTTCTCTCTGCCCTCTTTGCCTCCGCCCGCTGCGCCTGCTCTCGTCTCCGCCTATCCACTCCTCGCGTGCTTCGCCGGCGACAATGGTGAAGGAGAAGACGGTGGCCTTAGAGCACGCGAAGAAGGCGACGGCGACGGGGAAGGCGAAGGGGAGACCGTCCAGTCGGGGCGGATCTTCGTCAAGGTCCCGCCTGCCAAAAGGTTGGGTCCAAGGGGATTGGATCCGCTCGACCATCACCGAGACAGATCTCAATGACCTGGCCAACGAGGGTCTGATCCCCCACGGGTCAGCAAGGCTTCCGGGGACCGAGTGTCAACCGCAGCCGCAGGAGGGTGAGTGCGTTCTCCTAGCCACTCATGTAGACCGAGGCTTTTCTATGCCGCCGAGTGTTTTCTTCCGAGGGTTTCTGAATTTCTTTGGGGCGCAACTCCACCATTTCACCCCCAATTCCATCGCCTATCTTGCTGCTTTTGTGTCCATGTGCGAGAACTTCCTGGGTTGTCGACCACACTGGGGTCTCTTTAAGCACATATTCACTTGTCGCTCACAGACAGTGAAAAAGGCGAGTCCGGACGATGAGAGGACTAAGGTTATCCAGATGTGCAGTGGTCTTGGGATTCAGATGAGGAATAAGAGTACTTTCCCGGCCATGACCCTTCCTGAGTCGGTCAGAGGGTGGCAGTCGACTTGGTTCTACTGCCAGGACGAGTCGACCCGGGGCAGTCGACTGGTCTCCCTCCGTTCTCCATGGACCGAGTGGACAAACCCTCTTCTCTGAAGGTGCTTCCTGAGGAGAAAGCTCAGGTGAAAATGTTGATGGAGCGCGTAGTCCAACTTGTTAGGGACGGAGTGACGGGTATGGATCTTCTGGAGGTCTTCCTTAGGCGGCGCATTCAACCGCTTCAGTACCGAGGCCACCCGATGTGGCTGTACTGTGGTACCGAAGACACCACTCGGGTCCATCCAGAAGCGGTCAACGACGCCACACTGGAGAGGTGGGTGGAAGCCATCACAGGGAATAAGGACAACTCGAGGGGCTAGGAGGATTCCACCACTCGACTATACCTATACACCGGACACGGTATGACCATTTATCTCCAATTGTAATCTTGCTGTATTCATTCTGCTTTGCTGCGAATTGGTCGATTGATCTTTGTTTTGTGTTGTTGTCTGATAGGCCACCACCGAGTTATACTCGATGCCCAATGGAGCGCAGACACCGACTGAAGAGGAGGAAGGAAGTGGGGGCGAAAGCCCGGAGGAGTGGGATTCGGACGCTGACGACGATGATGAGGGTGATACTCTGATGAGGAGGAAGAGGAGGAGGAGGAGGAGGAAGTTGTACCTCCTCGCTCGGAAAGACGCTCGAAGCTTGTCCATGATCCCGCGGTTGAGCGCGGTAAGGGGGTCGCAACCATCACGCAGTCGTCCAAGCGCCCTCGGACTACTTCTCCAGTGCCGACTGAAAAAGCTCCGAAGCAGTCTCGAGTGGCACCATCGAAGTCGGCGAAGGTCTTGCCGAAGATGAAGATGGTGATCCCCACTATCTCAGGGTAATGGTGTAGCTTGAATTTGTCCGTTCCTCATGAACTTATTGTTGGTCGACTGATGAGCTAATCGACTGTCTTCTGAAACTGCAGTGTTGCTACTTCTGATACTTCGGCCAGGGCTGAAGACCACGAGATGGAGGATGCTGTTACCTCAAAGCCTGGTATGACTCTTGTGATTCCGTTTTCAGTCGATTGGCTTCTTGTCTCTAATTTTGATTCTTTTTCTACAGCTTCATCTAACGTCGTTATCGACCTTCCCAATGACGACGACAAGGAACCACCAAGACAGAGGAGGAGCAAGAAAGCATCTTCTGGCAAGGCGACTCAGGACGTGCCAGCACCCGAGACATTGGTCGTGGAGGGAGACAATGTCCTCGGCCTACCGTAACCTTTGCGGTGCCGTTGACGAGTGCTCATCCTTCATCGTCGTGTGCTGCTCAACCCTCGCTTTTCTCAACCTACCACGTTCCAGAAGACCAGGCTAATGCTGCTAAAGAAGCAATACGCCAAGCGGGGGTCATGATGGAACAAGTGAAGGCAATACGAGAAGCCAGTCAGGCAGCCTATGACGCTAGTTCAGCTCTTCAGAGTAATGTTCAGGTCAGTCGGTCACTGCCTGTTCTGTTAGGATATGGTATCTGAAAACTCTTCTTTTTGAAATTCTTAGAGTTTGTCCTACACCCACTGGGTGTGCCGATTGAAATTCCGGGTCGGTGGGGCCACGCTGAGTGCACCCACTGGGTGTAGTCCCCAAGGCTATGGTCGACTGCTGGCAGTCGACTATAGTCTTTATGTCTTAAGTTTTTTCCTTACTCGACTAGGTCGAATAGATTCATAAACTGGTGGGGGCACGCTGAGTGCACCCACTGGGTGTAGTCCCCGAGACTGTGGTCGACTGCTGGCAGTCGACTATAGTCTGAAGAACACCTCCTGTTTGTTTTTGTTGTTGTTGGTCGACTGGTCGACTCTAATTGATGAAACTAGTGGGGGCACGCTGAGTGCACCCACTGGGTGTAGTCCCCGAGACTGTGGTCGAATGTTTGTATTCGGCCATAGTCTTAGAAATGCTATGATTTTTCCTTAGTCACTCGGAAGTGAATTGTCTTTGACATCTGTCGATTGGTTCTTCGTAGAAATCCTGCGACCTTGCGGCTCGTTACACTGAGATGGAGAACAAACATATCCAGCTCGAGCTTGATCTGAAACTGACCCAAGAGAACCTAACGAAGGCGAAGGAGGAGGCTAAAGGTATGTTTGGTGAGGCCTCCGACGACTGCTTTTGCCTCTCGTTTGTTTCAGGGTCTGATCTCACTGTAAATTTGCAGACAAAGTGAGGGATGCCCTGAAGAAGAAAGACCTTGACTTGGCTGAGCTGTAGAAAGCGGCTTTAGAGAAGACCAAGCTCGCAGATGAAAAGCTGGCTCCAGTTACCAAGCTTGAAGAAGAAAACACCAATCTGAAGGCTGCTCTTGATGCTGCCAACAAGGAGGTCAGTCGACTGAAAAGTGACAAGGTTGCCCTGAATGACAAGGCCAGCGAGTTGGAGGGAAAGAAGAACGATCTGGAGGCTTATCTGGGTGGACTTGCCAAGAAGCTATTCCTCATGCTTGAAGGTAATCCTTTGTAACAAATAGACGTTTCAATTGTGATCTCCGACTATTGTCTTGAATCGGTGGTTGTGCTTGCAGAATTTTGCCAGAACTTTGAAGAGGAGACTGGTCGACTGGAAATAAACCTGGATCCCATCAACTCTCCCGTGAAAGATGAAGCCACCATGAATGTGCTTCGGCTTGAATCTCGCGTTGTTGCCGTCGTTGACTATCTTGCAAGGCTGAAGTTCGCAACTTCTCGCATCGACACAACAGTCTGGCCAAGAGAGACGCTCCAGAACGACCTCGAGTCTCTGATGACTCGACTGAACAAGGTCCCAAGTCGAGTGCAGGAGTGGAAGAAGTCTTAGGCCAGGTGTGGTGCGGATGTTGCTCTGTCTCTTGTCTGCGTTCATTGCAAGGACGCGCGAGAGGACAAGCTGGTTGCCCTTAGGGTGGCTAACACCAAGAAGCACGATTTCCGATCCTTCATGGAGACCTTCATCGCCGCCGCCACTCGAATTGCAGATGGAATCGACCTGGACGAGTTTGTCGTGCCTTCCAGCCCTTCACAGGAGGGGTAAAAAACTTCTGAGCTTGATACTTTAAATTTGCCTCGTTATGCCGAGTGAGTTTTGTAACCGATAAACCTTAACAGGCCTAGCGCCTGAGCACTTTCGGTTCCGTTAGGTGTTATCCGAACTTGGATTCAACGTTGAATATATTTGCATTCGGTTTGAGGTGTCTTTTGCAGGTTTTAAGCGAAGCGCTCATTGCAATCGACTTGTTCCCCAATACACTTAGGCGAGCACTGGGCTGCAGCTAAGCCTCCGAGTGGGAGGTCTGCTCTCCACTCGGTAGGATTTCAGATACTTAGGCGAGCACTTAGGCTGCATCTAAGCCCCCGAGTGGGAGGTTTACTCTCCACTCGGTAGGATTTTCAAGAACTTAGGCGCGCACTGGGCTGCAGCTAAGCCCCCGAGTGGGAGGTCTGCTCTTCACTCGGTAGGATTTCCAAAAACTTAGGCGAGCACTGGGCTGCAGCTAAGCCCCCGAGTGGGCGGTTTGCTCTCCACTCGGTAGGATTTCAGATACTTAGGCGAGCGCTTGGCTGCAGCTAAGCCCCCGAGTGGGAGGTTTGCTCTCCACTCGGTAGGATTTTCAAGAACTTAGGCGAGCACTGGGCTGCAGCTAAGCCCCCGAGTGGGAGGTCTGCTCTTCACTCGGTAGGATTTTCAAAAACTTAGGCGAGCATTGGGCTGCAGCTAAGCCCCCGAGTGGGAGGTCTGCTCTCCACTCGGTAGGATTTTGTATTGGTGGCGTATCTTGGAAGGAGTGGGTAGCAGTCGACCTGCACCTCGTCCTCCTTGCAGAGCGCATGTTGTATTTGTGGCGTAGCTCGGAAGGAGAGGGTAGCAGTCGACCTGCACCTCGTCCCCCTTGCAGAGTGCACGTTGTATTTGTGGCATAGTTCGGAAGGAGAGGGTAGCAGTCGACCTGCACCTCGTCCCCCTTGCAGAGCGCACATTGTATTTGTGGCGTAGTTCGGAAGGAGAGGGTAGCAGTCGACCTGCACCTCGTCCCTCTTGCAGAGTGCACGTTGTATTTGTGGCGTAGCTCGGAAGGAGAGGGTAGCAATCGACCTGCACCTCGTCCTCCTTGCAGAGCGTATGTTGTATTTGTACTTAGGCAAGCGCAATGCTGCAGCTAAGCCTCCAAGTGGAAGGCTGGCTTACCACTCGGTAGGATTTTGTTTAACTTAGGCGAGCACTGGGCTGCAACTAAGCCTCCGAGTGGAAGGCTGGCTTACCACTCAGTAGGATTTTATTTAACTTAGGCGAGCACTGGGCTGCAGCTAAGCCTCCGAGTGGAAGGCTGGCTTACCACTCGGTAGGATTTTATTTAACTTAGGCGAGTACTTGGACTGCAGCTAAGCCTCCGAGTGGAAGGCTGGCTTACCACTCAGTAGGATTTTGTTTAACTTAGGCGAGTACTTGGACTGCAGCTAAGCCTCCGAGTGGAAGGCTGGCTTACCACTCGGTAGGATTTTGTTTATCTTAGGCGAAACGGATTTCGCGTCTAAGCCTTCGTGTGGGAGACTGGCTCACCACTCGGTTAGGATTTTTTTTACAGACTTAGGCGAATCGGATTCGCAACCGAGCCACCCACTGGGGGATTGTTTTGTGTGGACAAAAGAAATAACAAAAGAAATAAAGCTCTTGTCTTTGATAAATAAACTACAGAAGTACTTTTATTACAACTCATCCGAGTGAATACTTAAGTGTAAAAGGGGCAGAGAAGCTCCGCGTTCCAAGCTCGGGGCTCGTTGATCTGATGCTCGACATTGTAAAGACGGTATGCTCCATTGTGGAGAACCTTGGTGACGATGAAGGGACCTTCCCAAGAAGGAGCAAGATTGTGTGGTTTCTGCTAATCCACTCAGAGAACTAAATCTCCTTCCTGGAAGGCTCGACTCTTCACGTTTTTGGCGTGGAAGCGACGCAAGTCTTGTTGGTAAATGGTCGATCTGACCAGAGCCATCTCCCTTTCTTCCTCTAAAAGGTCGATTGCATCCTGCCGCGCTTGTTCTGCTTCAGCTTCGGTGTAGAGCTCGACCCGGGGAGCATTGTGGAGGAGGTCACTCGGCAAGACTGCTTCAGCTCCGTAGACTAAGAAGAATGGAGTTCTTCCAGTCGACCGATTGGGCGTCGTCCTTAACCCCCAAAGCACCGAGGGAAGTTCGTCGACCCATGCACCAGCCGCATGCTTGAGATCGCACATCAAACGGGGTTTCAACCCTTTGAGAATCAAGCCGTTGGCTCGTTCTGCTTGTCCATTCGACTGTGGATGGGCGACTGAAGCATAGTCGACTCGTGTGCCTTGAGACGTGCAGAAAGCTCTGAATTCTTCAGAATCGAAGTTTGACCCGTTGTTCGTGATGATGTTGTGCGGGACTCCATATCTGAATATCAATTCTCTGATGAAGCTGACAGCAGTACCGGCATCGAGGTTCTTGATGGGTTTGGCCTCAATCCACTTGGTGAACTTGTCGACTGCTACCAGCACATGGGTGAAACCGCTTCTGCCTGTTCTCAAAGGACCAACCATATCCAACCCCCATACTGCAAAGGCCAGACGAGTGGTATGGTCTTCAAAGCTGACGCGGGCTTGTGTGACATATTGGAGTAAAATTAACATCCCTCACACTTGTCGACTATCTCCTTTGCCATTTCATTCGCTCTTGGCCAATAAAATCTGGCTCGGTATGCTTTGGCAACGATGTTCCGAGAGGAGGCATGATGGCCACAGGTCCCCGAGTGGATGTCATCAAGGATTATTCGACCTTCCTCCGACGTTATGCATTTCTGACCAACTCCAGTCGCGCGCTTTCTCTGTACAGCTGTCCCCTTATCACGGTAAAGGCCTTAGATCGGCGGACGATCTGTCGAGCCTCTTCTTCGTCTTCCGGGAGTTCTTTCCTCAATATATACGCGATATACAGTACTGTCCAATCGGGAGTGATCACTAAAACTTCCATGATCATGTCGACCACTGCTGGGACTTCAACCTCAATCGGATCCGTAACACTCTTAGGTTGCGAAGCTTCGTCGGTAAAGGGATCTTCTATGACTGACGGAGTGTGGATATGCTCCAAGAACACATCACTGGGGATGGCTTCTCGAATGGATGCTATCTTCGCCAAATCGTCGGCTGCTTGATTTTTCAGTCGGGGTATGTGGTGGAGCTCTAACCCTTCGAACTTCTTTTCGAGCTTCCTCACTGCATTGCAGTATCCAGTCATGGCTGGGCTTCTAACGTCCCACTCCTTCATCACCTGATTGACCACCAAATCTGAGTCGCCATAGACCATAAGGCGACAGACGCCGAGTGAAATGGCCATGCGCAACCAATACAAGAGTGCTTCATATTCTGCATCATTGTTGGAGGAATCGAAGCGGATTTGGAGCACATATCTGAGTTTATCTCCTCGGGGGGAATCCAAAACAACCCCAGCACCATAACCATTTAACATCTTAGAGCCATCAAAGAACATGGTCCAATGCTCCGAGTGAACTTGAGTCGGTTGCTGTTGCTCAATCCACTCGGCAAGGAAATCTGCTATAGCCTGGGACTTAATGGCTTTCTTTGCCTCGAATTTGATATCAAGGGGAAGGAGTTCAATCGCCCATTTAGCCACTCGACCAGTTGCATCTCTGTTGTGCAGAATCTCTAACAATGGTGTGTCGCTGACGACTGTAATGTCATGATCAGAGAAATAATGAGCAACCTTCTTCATGGTCATGTAGATCCCATATACTAGCTTCTGATAATGGGGATATCTTTGCTTCGATGGGGTCAAAACTTCAGAGAGATAATACACTGGGCGCTGAACTTTGAAGGCTTTCCCTTCTTCTTCCCGCTCGACCGTAAGTACCGTACTGACGACTTGTCCTGTGGCTGCAATATAAAGCAACAGAGGCTCTTTGCTGATTGGAGCAGCAAGCACCGGCTGGGTGGAGAGCAGAGTTTTTAGCTCGGCAAACGCTGCATCAGCTTCTGGAGTCCACTCGAACTTGTCTGCCTTCTTCATCAGTTGGTAAAGGGGCAATGCCTTTTCACCGAGGCGAGAGATGAATCGACTTAGTGCGGCCAAGCATCCAATAAGCTTCTGGACGTCGTGCACACGCACAGGGCGTTTCATTTGGAGTATGGTGCCAACTTTTTCTGGGTTAGCATCGATTCCTCGTTTTGAAACGAGAAAACCGAGTAACTTTCCGCCAGGTACTCCGAATGTGCACTTTGATGGATTGAGCTTGATATCATACCTCCTGAGATTGGCAAATGTTTCAGCTAGGTCAGTCAATAGGTCGGAACCCTTTCGTGACTTGACCACGATATCATCCATGTATGCTTCCACATTCCGACTGATTTGAGTGAGTAAACACTTTTGAATCATTCTCATGAACGTGGCTCCGGCATTCTTGAGGCCGAATGGCATGGTGATATAGCAGAAGCACCCGAATGGAGTGATGAAAGCTGTTTTGATTTCGTCAGGTCCATACAGACGGATCTGATGATACCCGGAATAAGCGTCTAAAAAAGACAATCTCTCGCACCCCGCAGTCGAGTCGAAAATTTGGTCGATGCGAGGGAGAGGAAAATGATCTTTTGGGCAGGCCCGATTGATATGTTTGAAATCAATGCACATGCGAAGTGAGTTGTCCTTCTTGGGAACCATGACGACATTGGCGAGCCACTCGGAGTGGTATATCTCTCGGATGAACTCTGCTGCAAGGAGTCGAGCCACCTCCTCGCCAATGGCTTTTTTCTTTTGAACGGCGGACCGTCGAAGATGTTCTTTAACAGGTTTTGCTTTTGAGTCGACTCTAAGGCGATGCTCAGCCAGCCCCCTGGGAACACCTGGCATGTCAGCTGGCTTCCATGCAAAGATGTCCCAGTTCTCACGGAGGAACTGGATGAGCGCTTCTTCCTATTTAGAGTCGAGTGTTGTGGAAATGTGGGTCAGAGCTGCATTGGGGTCGGTCGGGTGGATATGAACTGGCTTCGTCTCCCCGGACGACTGGAATGCTGACTCTGTGGCGGGCTTCTTGGCCCGTAACAAATCACTCGGATCTGCATTTTTCTTGTATTCTTTCAGCTCTGCCACTGTTATCTGGTCGTCCGCAATCTTTGAGCCTTTCTGGAAACACTCTTCTGCCTTCTTCCGGCTGCCAGTGATAGTGATCACGCCTTTGGGGCCAGGCATCTTTAATTTGAGGTACACATAACATGGTCGAGCCATGAAGCGGGCATAGGCTGGTTTTCCCAAAATAGCGTGGTAGGCGCTTCGGAAATCCACGACTTCAAATGTCAGCTACTCTTTGCGGAAATGCTTCGAGTCGCCGAACACTACATCCAGAGCTATTTGGCCGAGTGACTCAGCCTTCTTTCCAGGGATGACTCCGTGAAAACTCATGTTGCTGGAACTGAGCCTGGACATCGGAATGCCCATTCCCTTGAGCGTCTCTGCATACAATATATTCAATCCACTGCCGCCATCCATCAATACCTTCGTCAGTCGAGTGCCTTCGATGACTGGGTCGACCACCAGCGCTTGCCTCCCAGGGGTGGCAATGTGAGTAGGGTGATCAGACTGGTCGAAAGTAATGGGAGTTTGCGACCATCTCAGATAGCTTGGTGTCGCTGGGGCGACCATATTGACCTCGCGGTTGATCACTTTCAGTCGACTTTTTCTCTCTACATCAGCAAAAATCATCAGAGTGGAGTTGACATGAGGGTACTCTCCATCACTGTCCTCCTTGTTCTCGGCCTTGTCCGACTCCTTCTCTTTGTCCTTCGGCTGTTTTCCTTGAAACTGCTGGATTAAGAGCCAGCACTGGCGAGTGGTATGCTTTGGGTAGATGAAGTTACCCTCTTCGTCTTTCTTCGTGTGGATATGACACGGTAGATCCATCATGTCATTACCTTCCTTATCCTTTACCTTCTTGGGGTTCCAAGATCCTTTGGGCTTCCCTTTGAATTTGCCCTGAGTCACGGCCAGAGCCTCTCCAGGAGCAGCCGGCTCGGCCTTCCGCTTCTGCTTCCGACTGGAGTTTCCTTTCTCCGACTGACTCGGCTTGTAATTGCCACTCCGGAGTCGGTCCTCTTCTTCGCCATTGGCGTACTTGGTGGCTATTTCCATCATCCGACTCAGGGTCATATCTCCAGTTCGACCAAACTTCAGGCTCAACTCTCTATTCTTGACACCATCCTTGAAGGCGCAGACCGCTTGATGGTCCGACACATTCTCTACAGTATGATGCAAAGTGATCCATCTCTGGATGTAATCTCTCAATGTTTCACTCGACTTTTATACGCAAACTTGCAGCTCTATCAATCCGGCCGGTCGCTTGCAAGTTCCCTCGAACGTCCTGACGAACACTCGGGAAAGATCTTCCCAGGTGTAAATGCTGCTAGGAGCTAACTGATTCAACCACGCCCTGGCCGAACCCTCTAGCATAAGTGGCAAATGCTTCATGGCCACCTCATCATTACCGCCACCAATTTGCACAGCCACTCGGTAGTCTTCAAGCCAAGTTTCAGGCTTAGACTCTCCGGTGGACTTACTTACTCCAGTCGCCAACCTGAAGTTGGGGGGTATCACTGCGGCTCTGATGGCTCTGCTAAAGCATTCTGGACCTGAAACGTGGACTCGGCTGCTTGTGGGCACATCTCTGTCATGGCCACCTCTGTGAGCTCTGTTCCGGTCGACCAAACCTTGCACGATGATGGATCTCGCGTCAAAGCCTGGCTCTCTGGGGTCGACTGGAGCTCTCCGCCCAACACTGAGCTGGCGCCTGTAATCTTGTTGCCGATGGGCGTTAGACCCACTTCTCGGGGGAGGAGTGGGCACTCGACGCCTATCATCACGATCAAATCGATCATCATAGTGGTCCCGCCGGCCTTCACGTCCCACGCGCCTCGGAGGCGACCTTGGGCTGTGAGCCGACTGAACAGTATTCGCAGCGACGGATCGACTGTGAATCCTGTTGCGCGACTGTGACACAACTGAATTCTGATCTCCTGCCGCCCGGAGCAAATCTTTGATCTGCATCAAGCCTCTTCCAGCCTCCGACTGAGAGGGCTGAATTGACTCCGCTATACAGGCTGCAGCTGCCAAATTCTGAATCGGGGTTCAATATACCTGAGTCGGTTGCGTAAAGAGCTGACGTCGGCTGGAGTCGGGTACTCGTTGACGCGCATGCTCGTCGAGTGGTCGCTGGAGGTTCTCCAGTCGAGTGCGTTCAGCCAAGTTGGCCAAACATGCCTCTTCCAAGGCACGAGCCTCAGGAGTTTCTCCTGCGATGGGAGTATGCAGGGCATCCATGTTCCGGCGGCGAAGATCTTCTCTTTGCTGAGAAGTGAGTGGCTCGGGTTGATACTCTTCGTGGGCCTGAGCGAGGTCGCCTCCGTCGTCCATCCTGTTAGTGCGGGGGAAACCGGAGGGCTACGAGGCCCGTTGACCATCAGGACCTCCGCCGCTGGATCACTGCTGTCGCACTCGGATGCAGTCTCCACGAAGCCCGTCGACAGATCGAACAGGCCGTAGAGAGATTCGTCGGGCTCTATTGCCGCGACTTGGGTGGTGGCCGATTGGCGAGCCACTGCGTGTCTCACCCATCGCTGAAGTCTCGACCGACCGGAGCGCTTCCGCCGGCGGGAGACAGGGAGGGAGGACGGCACAGGAGTCGACCGGTATGGGGTCGACGGCTGCCGCAGCAGGACACTGCGGACACACGCCCGAAAGTGCGTCGCCCCGCGGACGGGGAGCGCGTCGATGTCGAGTGGTGCCTCCTGGAGCCAAGCGGAGTCGTCGGCGATGAAAGCGAGTGCACCGAGACGGATCTCGCGGCCCTCGACCAGAGCTCCGCCAGAAACCATGATGAAGGCAATCGGACAAATTGCAACTTCTCCAAAAAGTCGCTAAGACACCTGCCCCACGGTGGGCACCAACTGTCGTGGTTCTAAGTCTGACAGTAGGATGGGGGGTAGGTATGTAGAGGCAAGATCCTAGCTATGGAGTAGTTGTACACACGAGTATTTAGCGAGTTCAGGCCCTTCTCGGAGGAAGTAACAGCCCTACGTCTCGGAGGCCGGAGGCGGTCGACTGGTTTCTGTGTATATGAGTTACAGGGGTGCGAACCCTTTACACTAAGGAGGGGGGTGGCTTATATAGAGTCCGCCAGACCCCTCTGGCCCTCAGTTATGCAGGGTTTAAAGTACATTAAGATAGGGGGTTACTGGTAACGCCCTCGTAAAGTGCCATGAAGACTATTAAAGCTACTTAATGACAGACCGTTGCGTGCTGAGTGACTTTAGGTCTCCTGGCCGTCGAGTGGTTGGCTTCATGGTCGAGTGGCTATCTTCATCGTCGAGTGAAGTCCCTCTTGGTCAAGTGAAGTCCCTCTTGGTCGACTGGAAGGTAGCTTCTTCTAAGGATGTCCTTGGGTAGGGTATCCCAGATAGGTCCATGACCCTACCCTAGGTACATAACCTCATCAGGAGCCTCGGCGCCCTTGAACAGCACCTTCCAGGCATCTTCGTACATAGTGTCGAAGAGCCTGCTCAAGGTTTGGTGCTGCGCCGGATCAAACTCCCACAAGTTGAAGGCCCGTTGTTGGCATGGGAGGATCCGGCGGATGAGCATGACCTGGACTACGTTGACGAGCTTGATCTTCTTGTTCACAAGGTTTTGGACGCAGGTTTGGAGTCCGGTCAGCTCTTCCAAATCACCCCACGTCAGGCCCTTATCTTTCTAGGAGGTGAGCCGTGTGGGGATGCCAGATCGGAATTCGAGGGTCGCTGCCCATTTAGGGTCACGCGACTTGGTGATGTAGAACCACCCCGATTGCCACCCTTTGACGGTTTCCACGAAGGCGCCCTCGAGCCATATGACGTTGGGCATCTTGCCTACCATGGCGCCTCCGCACTTCGCCTGCTGGCCGCCCACTACCTTCGGCTTGACATTGAAGGTCTTCAGCCATAAGCCGAAGTGGGGCTTGATGTGGAGGAAGGCCTCGCACACAATGATAAATGCTGAGATGTTGAGGATGAAATTCGGTGCCAGATCGTGGAAATCCAGGCCGTAGTAGAACATGAGCCCCCGGACAAATGGGTGGAGTGGGAAGCCCAGTCCGTGGAGGAAATGGGGAAGAAACACCACCCTCTCATGGGGCCTAGGGGTGGGGACAAGCTGCCCTCGTCTGGAAGCCGGTGCGCAATGTCGTTGTGCAGGTATCCGGCTTTCCTCAACTTTTTGATGTGCCCCTCCGTGACGGAGGAGGCCATCCACTTGCCTCCCACTCTGGACAGGGTTGGGGAAGGTTGAGGCGAGATGTGCGGACTTGGGCGCTGGAGCTCGAGTGCGTGGAAATGCATAAGCAAAGGAGGAAGAAGGCGTAGGTAAAAAGGTGGATCCTTATCCCCTTATATGGACGGACGAAACTATGCGTCCCCACTGGCCTGATAAAACTCGCTTATCTCCCAAGCGCCGTAATCAATGGCGCGGTTGGATTACCCATGCCCGTATTGATGAGAATCCCAGAATAAGGGGACACGATCTCTGCTTTGACAAGATGTGCCAAGGAAACCGCCTCGCTAAACACGCTGAGGTGGGACAGTAAAAACGATTCCAATAAAGGCTTGGTCGTGATGTGACGTCACAGAATACGTCAGCAGATTGAATTTGTGTAAGGATTATTCTCTCTACGGTGGTATGTGGAACTTATTTTGCAGAGCCGGACACTATCCTTGTGTTCAAAATCTTCTATGAAGTATTCGGAGGAGGAACCCGCCTTGCAATGCTGAAGACAATATGCGTGCCGGACTCGTCGTCATTGAAGACCGGTTCAGGGGCTACTGAGGGAGTCCTGGATTAGGGGGTGTCCGGATAGTCAAACTATCACCGTCGGTCGGACTCCTGGACTGTGAAGATACAAGATTGAAGACTTCGTCCCGTGTCCGGATGGGACTTTCCTTGGTGTGGCAGGCAAGCTTGGCGATACGGATATGTAGATCTCCTACCATTGTAACTGACTCTGTGTAACCCTAACCCTCTCCGGTGTCTATATAAACCGGAGGGTTTTAGTCCGTAGGACGAACAACAATCATACCATAGGCTAGCTTCTAGGGTTTAGCCTCTTTGATCTCGTGGTAGATCTACTCTTGTACTACCCATATCATCAATATTAATCAAGCAGGAGTAGGGTTTTACCTCCATCGAGAGGGCCCGAACCTGGGTAAAAACATCGTGTCCCTTGTCTCCTATTACCATCTGCCTAGACGCACAGTTCGGGAACCCCTACCCGAGATCCGCCGGTTTTGACACCGACAAGCTCCTTCCGCCATAGGCATGGAGTCTTCAGAGAAGAACCCATCCGAATCTCCCCTTCACCCGTAGGGTGGTCAAGTTCACTGTCCTCAAATCCGGCCATTATTTGATCCACCATCACCCTAGCATATCCTTCTGGAATCGACCGGTCGTGGTAGGTTGTGCCAGGTTCAGTAGGTAAAATAGAGCCAACAGCCGCCTTGACTTTCAATGTCATCCATTGCGTCATTAGGTGGCAATGTTGAGACTCCGTGATAGCATCCACGGGGTAGCTAGCAGGAGCCGTGAAGACAGGCTCCAGCTGCTGAGTCTGCTCGGTGGAAGCCATGCTGCTTCTCCGCTGAGATGGCGGGGTAGCTTCAGGGGAAGCTTCGGCAGGTCGTTTGCTGCGATCTGCTTCTCGTTCCTCTAGCCCTTGTACCCTTTCGTGCAGCGCCTGTAGTTGGCTATGCTCCACTTTCTTCCTCCTCTCCTGGCATTTGTAACCCCATGCGTCTGGAAACCCAGCCTTCCACGGAACGGATCCCGGCATGCCTCGTGTCCATCCAGGGTTCTCAGGATTCCCGAGGGCCATTGTGAGCTCATCCTTCTCTCTGTCTGGAACGAACGTCCCTTGCTGCGCTTTCTCGATATACTCCTGAAGCCTCGTGACAGGTATTCGCAGTTGCTCTTCCATCCAAACGCACTTCCCTGATATAGGGTCCAAGGTTCCGCCAACCACGAGGAACCAAGTCCAGCAACGGTCTGGCCAGTTCAATGTCTCTGGTTCGACCCCTTTAGCAATCAGGTCATTCTCAGCCTTGTCCCACAAACGTCGGGCTTTGAGGTAGCCACCTGACCCCGTGCGATGGTGATGCTTCTTCTTCGCAGCATTTTTCTTGTTTTTCGCTGACATCTTACTCTTTTCTGATGTCTTGTGGGCCACAAATGCGGGCCAGTGATCTCTGATCTTCTCATACTTTCCGGTGAATTCTGGTGTCGTTTCTTCGTCGACAAACTCTATTTTCAGCTCATTCTTCCACCTCCTGAACAGTTCTGCCATCTTCTTAAGAGCATGAGACTTGACAATTGCTCTTTAACTGGCTTCTCCGGATCCTCCTCTGGCGGTAGGGTGAAATTTGCCTTAAGCGTTGTCCAAAGATCATCTTTCTGCATATCGGAGACACAAGACACCTCAGGGTCTTCATTCTTAGGCTTTAACCATTGGTGGATACTGATCGGGATCTTGTCCCTAACAAGAACCTCGCACTAAGCACGAAGTGCATCCCTTGTCCGGATGGGTTCAATCGGCTTGCCATCACGCGCGATTGCTGTGATCTCAAACCTTTCATCCAAGTGCAACTTTTTCTTCGGGCCTCGTTTCTTTACCGAAGTTGTGCTCGATCCGGAGGGCTAGAGAAAAGAAGAAAGATGAGAGTTAATCAATATGTGTACATATGAAAACAATGAATGCATCAATTAGCTAGTCAGCACAGGCTTAACTAATATATATACCTGGTCGGACTCGGTTCGGTCACCGGAGCCATCATCACGGTCTCCTTCTTGTACCGGCATTGGGTCACCAGAGCCATCATAATCATAGTCTTCTTCTTCACCCTGTCCTTCTAGACCATCGGTGTCATTGAGAAATGACAAGACGGCATCACTTCCTTTTGTGATTATGTCCCCCAACATCGCTTTTGTTGCTTCGTCTCGGGGGTTCTCCATAGTTTCTGCAAATATTTACAACATGGTAATTATTGTTCAAACATGATAGATGGATATATTTGTGGCAAACATAGAACTAGCTAGCTAATCACAATAAGGAATCATATTAATTAGTGGCCTCGACGCTGCTTCTCTAGGGTTTGGGGTGGCCTCGGCAATGCTTCAAGGGTTTGGGGTGGCCTCAACAACGCTTCAAGGGTTTGGGGTGGCCTCGACGACAACGCTCTTTTAACTTGGTAAATTCGGGTGGCCTCGAGAGAGTTTTCAGGTAGGGGCGCGACAGGAGGGGGTAGGAGACCGACATCGTTTTTTTTCTAGGGTTTGGGTGTCCTCGAGAGTTCTGGTCGAGCGAGAGGGACGGGGGGTGCTCCCAAGTTATCGCGGTTGAGAGGGAGTATATATATTGACCGCCCCTCATGTCGAAGTTATCGGGGAGGGGGTTATTTCGACAATGACATACCCGATAAAAAATAAGAAGACGAAGAAGAAATAAAAAGAGGAGAAGAAGAAAGGAATAGAGGAGAAGATCGAAGAAAATATTTTCTATTTTTTTCTTCTTCTCCTCTATTCCTTTCTTCTTGTCCTCTTCTTTTTCTTCTTTTTTCCTCTTCTTATTTATTTCTCCTCTTCTTCCTCTCCTCTTCTTCTCCTTTCTTCCTCTTCTTATTTCCCTTTTTCCTCTCCTTCATTTTCTTCTTCTTCCTTATCTTCCTAGCTAGATATATAATACTTTTCTAAAAATGTAACTTTTGCATATACAAAACTTTTTCTTCTTCTTTCTTCTTCCTTCTCTTCCTTCTTTTCCTAAATATATAAAAAAAATTCTAAAAATGAAAGTAACCTAAAATGTACTAAATCAGAGAACATATATAGATAAAACTAACCTAAAATGTACCCAATGTACTAAAAATCTAACTTTTATATGCACAGAGAACATACATACATATATACATTTTTATAAAAATGCAAAAAACAAATCATCATATATATGAACAAAAAAATCTTAAAAAAAGGACATATAATCAGATATACACACATACATATACTCACAAATATACATATAATCTGGAAAAAAACATCATATATATGTGAAAAAACAGAGGAGAGGACAGGGGGGCGGCTGATACGTCTCCTACGTATCTATAATTTTTGATTGTTCCATGCTATTATATTACCCCTTTTGGATGTTTATGGGCTTTATTTTACACATTTATATCATTTTTGGGACTAACCTATTAACCGGAGGCCCAGCCCATATTGCTGTTTTATTGCCTGTTTCGGTATTTAAAAGAAAAGGAATATCAAACGGAGTCCAAATGGAATTAAACCTTCGGCAGTGTGATTTTTTGGAAGAATATCATCTTGGAGACTTGGAGTTCACGTCAGAAGATCCTCGAGGAGGCCAGGAGATAGGGGGGCACACCTCCTACTGGGCGCGCCCCCCTATCTCGTGGCCCGCTCGAGCACCTCCCGACCGACTTCTTTCGCCTCTATAGTCCCACGTACCCTAAAAACATCCTCGGAGAAGATAGATCGGGAGTTCCGCCGCCTCAAGCCTCTGTAGCCACCAAAAGCCTCTCGGGAGCCTGTTCCAACACCCTGCCGGAGGGGGAATCCATCACCGGTGGCCATCTTCATCATCTCGGCGCTCTCCATGACAAGGAGGGAGTAGTTCACCCTCGGGGCTGAGGGTATGTACCAGTAGCCATGTGTTTGATCTCTCTCTCTCTCTCGTGTTCCCTCTATGGCACGATCTTGATGTATCGTGAGCTTTGCTATTGTAGTTGGATCTTATGATGTTTCTCCCCCTCTACTCTCTTGTGATGAATTGAGTTTACCTCTTGAAGTTATCTTATCGGATTGAGTCTTTATTTGAGAACACTTGATGTATGTCTTGCCATGTTTATCTGTGGTGACAATGGGATATCACGTGCCACTTGATGTATGTTTTGTGACCAACTTGCGGGTTCCGCCCATGAACCTATGCATAGGGGTTGGCACACGTTGTCTTGACTCTCTGGTAGAAACTTTGGGGCACTCTTTGAAGTACTTTGTGTTGGTTGGATGAATCTGAGATTGTGTGATGCATATCGTATAATCATGCCCACAGATACTTGAGGTGACAATGGAGTATCTAGGTGACATTAGGGTTTTGGTTGATTTGTGTCTTAAGGTGTTATTCTAGTATGAACTCTATGATGGATTGAGCAGAAAGAATAGCTTTATGTTATTTTACTACGAACTCTTGAATAGATAGAACAGAGAGGATAACTTTGAGGTGGTTTCGTACCCTACCATAATCTCTACGTCTGTTCTCCGCTATTAGTGGCTTTGGAGTGACTCTTTGTTGGATGTTGAGGGATTGTTATATGATCTATCTATGTTATTATTGTTGAGAGAACTTGCACTAGTGAAAGTATGAACCCCATGCCTTATTTCCTATCATTGCAATACCGTTTACGCTCATTTTTATCATTAGTTACCTTGCTGTTTATATATTTTCATATTACAAATACCTTTATCTACTATCCATATTGCACTTGTATCACCTTCTCTTCGCCGAACTAGTGCACCTATACAATTTACCATTGTATTGGGTGTGTTGGGGACACAATAGACTTTTTTGTTATTTGGTTGCAGGGTTGACCATCTTCATCCTATGCCTCCCACGGATTGATAAACCTTAGATCATCCACTTGAGGGAAATTTGCTACTGTCCTACAAACCTGTGCACTTGCAGGCCCAACAACGTCTACAAGAAGAAGGTTGTGTAGTAGACATCAACGGTGCCGGCCTGACCAAGGAGAGGTGCGGCGTGGTCGGGGCAGGGGCAGAGGCACGACGCCGACGTCGGTGTAGAGGGCGGCGACGGCGGCGTAGTCGGGGCAGGGGCGACGACGGCGTGGTCGGGGCAGGGGCAGAGGCACGGCGCCGGTGTCGGTGCAGAGGGCGACGACGGCGGCGTGGTTGGGGCAGGGTGACGGTGGCGTGGTCGGGGCAGGGCGATGGCGTCAACAGGGTAGAGGGCGGCGACGGCATCGACGGGGCGGGTCGGGAGCGCGGCAGAGGCACGGCGAGGGCGCGCGGCGTGGTCGGGGCGGGGCAACGGCGGCGTGGTCGGGGGCGCGGCAGAGGCACGGCGAGCTCGGGCAGCCTGGCGTCGTCGTCGAAGGGATCGAAGAACTGGCGAAATTTTCACAAGTGCTTGCTTATATAGCAAAGCCATTGGTACAGGTTGGTGGCACCAACCGGTACCAATGCCACCCTTTAGTCCCGGTTGGTGTCACCAACCGGGACCAAAGGTCTCTTTTCAGAAGCACAAAGGGCGGGAAGCAACCACTTTACAAGAAATAGAGGTCAATCAAACTGATAATTAGCAAGCATGCTAAATGGTATTGATGAAACTAGCGCTTGAATCACTAGGAGATGTGTGGAACATGCTACTATAGTACTTACTTTCGGGTGTCTAAATTGCAGCTTCTTCGGCAGTCCCGGAGTTTTTGAGGTAAATTTTTTCCAAACCCTGCCAGAAAAAGAAAAACAATTACTTGATATCAGGAAATGAACAAAGTTGTCGATATGGTGCAATAATGATCGATTTAACTTACTTCTCTAGAATTTCAGTCATGTCCGCATACTCCTTGGGATCTTTTTGTCTCGAGTCTAAGACAGTTACTAGTCCCTGCTCAAGCTTAATCTCTAGGAGAATATAGTGAAAGCTGGGCACGCATGCATAACTCATCAATTACATTACTATAACCTCGACTAATAAGGGAAAGCGAATATGCACAAGACAGTAACTCTCACTGGAATTCGTAAGGGAAGAGTGTTATTGCTTTGTTTTGATTTAATACAAACGATTGTAGCAGCTTGGCCTCGGTATCTTTGGCCTGAAATTCAACCATATATGCATCTATGAGATTTGTGTTAATGAACCCAATATCACCGATTTGTCTTTTCTTCAATTCGGCGATCTTCAATCTGCATAATATAGTGAGGATAATTAAAAATACATGCAATGAAAGAGCGGGCCTATATATAGATACTTAATGACAGATGTAGTACTACTTATAGGCAGTAGCAAGTGATCATTAATTTATCGAGGGCCTTTTGATTGAAAAACGCGAAGAACTCCTCAAAAGGAACATTCAACAGTTCAATTCCAACGAGGTCATGCTCCTCTCTAACTCTCAACGTCAAAATATTCCTCCCCTCAGACTCTCTGCAGGTTTTCATGTACCAATCATGGAATCTTCGCATCATCGTTGTTAGAGATCTTTCATCTTTGACGAGAGGCTTCCCGTACACGTATTTGTGTTCGTCCACCTCCAAGAAATCATAATGTACATCGTCGGGCAGGTAATCTTCAAGATTGTTATAACTGGGCACCATCCCGCCCGGATCATTAGCGACGATATCGCTAGACACTTGGAGCGGGGGGAACGATTGGTTCCCTTGTTCGCCGAGCTAGGCAACTTTTTTCCCAGCTCATCGTTCTGCTAACCTTTGACCACTGACAGTACTTCCCGACCGCTCTGCTTCGACAAATGACTTTGTAATAATGCGCTCATAGTTGCCTTTCGCCGAAGACTTTGGTGGTTTCTTCAGGGCAGCCAGAGTACGCTTCGGTTTTACCAGATCTATCTTTCACCCTTCAAATAAGTTCGTAGTCCTTTCGATAAGTAAGAGTGTCGAACCCAACGAGGAGCAGAAGGAAATGATAAGCGGTTTTCAGCAAGGTATTCTCTGCAAGTACTGAAATAAGTAGTAATAGATAGTTTTGTGATAGGATAAATTGTAACGAGTCACAAGTAACAAAAGTAAATAAAGTGCAGCAAGGTGGCCCAATCCTTTTTGTAGCAAAGGACAAGCCTGGACAAACTCTTATAATAGGAAAAGCGCTCCCGAGGGCACATGGGAATATCGTCAAGCTAGTTTTCATCACGCTCATATGATTCGCGTTCGGTACTTTGATAATTTGATATGTGGGTGGACCGGTGCTTGGGTACTGCCCTTACTTGGACAAGCATCCCACTTATGATTAACCTCTATTGCAAGCATCCACGACTACAACAAATGTATTAAGGTAAACCTCACCATAGCATGAAACATATGGATCCAAATCAGCCCCTTACAAAGCAACGCATAAACTAGGGTTTAAGCTTCTGTCACTCTAGCAACCCATCATCTACTTACTACTTCCCAATGCTTTCCTCTAGGCCCAAATAATGGTGAAGTGTTATGTAGTCGACGTTCACATAACACCACTAGAGGTTAGATAACATACATCTTATCAAAATATCAAACGGATACAAAATTCACATGACTACTAATAGCAAGACTTCTCCCTTGTCCTCAGGAACAAACATAATTACTCACAAAGCATATTCATGTTCATAATCAGAGTGGTATTAATATGCATATAGGATCTGAACATATGATCTTCCACCAAATAAACCAACTAGCATCAACTACAAGGAGTAATCAACACTACTAGCAACCTACTAGCACCAATCCCGGACTTGGAGACAAGAATTGGATACAAGAGATGAACTAGGGTTTGGAGATGAGATGGTGCTGGTGAAGATGTTGATGGAGATTGCCCTCTCCCGATGAGAGGAGCGTTGGTGATGACGATCGTGATGATTTCCCCCTCCCGGAGGGAAGTGTCCTCGGCAGAACAGCTCTGCCGGAGCCCTAGATTGGTTCCGCCAAGGTTCCGCCTCGTGGCGGCAGAGTCTTGTCCCGAAAGGTTCTCTTTTATTTTTTTCTCATCGAAAGACTTCATATGGGAGAAGATGGGTGTCGGAGAGCCACCAGGGGGCCCACGAGGTAGGGGGGCGCACCCAGCGGGGGGGGGGGCACCCTCGTGAGCAGGGTGTGGGCCCCCTGGCCTTCATCTTTGGCGACAATTTTTCTTTCTTTATTTTAAGGTGTTCCGTGGAGTTTTAGGACTTTTGGAGTTGCGCAGAATAGGCCTTCAATATTTGCTCCATTTCCAGCCTAGAATTCCAGCTGCCGGCATTCTCCCTCTTCATGTAAACCTTGTAAAATAAGAGAGAATAGCCATAAGTATTGTGACATAACGTGAAATAACAGCCCATAATGCAATAAATATCGATATAAAAGCATGATGCAAAATGGACGTATCAACTCCCCCAAGCTTAGACCTCGCTTGTCCTCAAGCAAAAAGCTGATAACAATAAATATGTCCTCATGCTTAGAGGTAGAGGCATCGATAAAAATAAAATATGGACATGAAGGCATCATGATTATTTCATAACAGCAACATAAATAGATTTTGTCATATGATTACTCATGTTCAAATGATGATCTTTTCACAAAGCCAAAATATGAATCAGAAACCTTATTGGGCACCAACAATTATAATCTCAGTCATTGAAGCAATTGCAATTTATCATAACATCGGAAAGAGTCTATGTCAAAGCTTAAAAGCAAGTCCACATACTCAACTATCACTTAGTCCTTCATAATTGCTAACACTCACGCGATACTTGTGGTTACGACACGGAGAAAGATAGGGGCTTAGGGTGATGGTGGATCAAATAACGGACGGATTTGAGGACCGTGAGCTTGACCACCCTACGGGTGAATGGGAGATTCGGTTGGGTTCTTCTCTGAAGACTCCATGCCTATGGCGGAAGAGCTCATCAACCTTCCAAACTGGACGCCTCCGCCTCCTCCTCCTCCTCCGGCGAGTCAGGGCAGTCCGCCTCCTCCTCCTTCTCCTCCTCCGGCGAGTGATCAGGGCACTCAGCCTCCTTCTCCGGCACGTGGCGGCACTCCGCCTCCTCCGCCTGCGCCGGCGCGCCCGAGCAGCCAGCCTCCTTCTTCTCTGCCTGCGCCGGCGCGCCCGAGCAGCCAGCCTCCTCCTTCTCCGCCTCGTCAACAAGGGCGGATCAAGAGACCCGCCGCCGCTTCGGCTGCTCCGGCGCGTCGTAGTCCTTCTCCTCTGCCTCGTAAGAAAGGAAAGACAGCCGCAGCCGCTCCATCTGCTCCGGCGTCTAGCAGTACAGCCAGAGCCGGGAGGCAAATTCGGTCCTTCTCCGAAGACTCTAGAGAAGTTACCATACGAGAGGAGCCTGGAGGAAAACACGAAGGTCGTGCAAGCCGAAGTGAAGAACTGATACATCCATTTTGCATCATGCTTTTATATCGATATTTATTGCATTATGGGCTGTTATTTCACGTTATGTCACAATACTTATGGCTATTCTCTCTTATTTTACAAGGTTTACATGAAGAGGGAGAATGCCGGCAGCTGGAATTCTGGGCTGAAAAAGGAGCAAATATTGAAGGCCTATTCCGCGCAACTCCAAAAATCCTGAAAATCCACGGAACACCTTAAAATAAATAAAGAAAAATCGTCGCCAAAGATGAAGGCCAGGGGGCTCACACCCTGCTCACGAGGGTGGGGGGTGCCCCCCTGGGTGCGCCCCCTACCTCGTGGGCCCCCTGGTGTCTCTCCGACGCCCATCTTCTCCCATATGAAGTCTTTCGATGAGAAAAAAATAGAAGAGAACCTTTCGGGACGAGACTCCGCCGCCACGAGGCGGAACCTTGGCGGAACCAATCTAGGGCTCCGGCAAAGCTATTCTGCCGGGGACACTTCCCTCCGGGAGGGGGAATCATCACCACCGTCATCACCAACGCTCCTCTCATCGGGAGAGGGCAATCTTCATCAACATCTTGACCAGCACCATCTCATCTCCAAACCCTAGTTCATCTCTTGTATCCAATTCTTGTCTCCAAGTCCGGGATTGGTGCTAGTAGGTTGCTAGTAGTGTTGATTACTCCTTGTAGTTGATGCTAGTTGGTTTATTTGGTGGAAGATCATATGTTCAGATCATATATGCATATTAATACCCGTCTGATTATGAACATGAATATGCTTTGTGAGTAATTACGTTTGTTCCCGAGGACAAGGGAGAAGTCTTGCTATTAGTAGTCATGTGAATTTGGTATTCGTTTGATAAGATGTATACTGTCTAACCTCTAGTGGTGTTATGTGAACGTCGACTACATAACACTTCACCATTATTTGGGCCTAGAGGAAGGCATTGGGAAGTAATAAGTAGATGATGGGTTGCTAGAGTGATAGAAGCTTAAACCCTAGTTTATGCGTTGCTTCGTAAGGGGCTGATTTGGATCCATATGTTTCATGCTATGGTTAGGTTTACCTTAATACTTTTGTTGTAGTTGCGGATGCTTGCAATAGAGGTTAATCATAAGTGGGATGCTTGTCCAAGTAAGGGCAGTACCCAAGCACCGGTCCACCCACATATCAAATTATCAAAGTACCGAACGCGAATTATATGAGCGTGATGAAAACTAGCTTGACGATATTCCCATGTGTCCTCAGGAGCGCTTTTCCTATTATAAGAGTTTGTCCAGGCTTGTCCTTTGCTACAAAAAGGATTGGGCCACCTTGCTGCACTTTATTTACTCTTGTTACTTGTTACTCGTTACAATTTATCCTATCACAAAACTATCTGTTACTACTTATTTCAGTACTTGCAGAGAATACCTTGCTGAAAACCGCTTATCATTTCCTTCTGCTCCTCGTTGGGTTTGACACTCTTACTTATCGAAAGGACTACGATAGATCCCCTATACTTGTGGGTCATCAAGACTCTTTTCTGGCGCCGTTGCCGGGGAGTGAAGCCCCTTTGGTAGGTGGAATTTGGTAAGGAAAAATTATTTAGTGTGCTGAAATTTTCTGTCACTTGCTACCATGGAAAGTAATTGTTTGAGGGGCTTGTTCGGGGTATCTTCACCCCGTCCAGTAGAGCAAAGAGTTGCTCCTCAACCTACTCAACCTACTGAACCTATTGAAAATGAAACTTCTTTTGAGATTCCTTCGGGTATGATGGAAAAACTGTTAGCTAACTGTTGACGCTCGAAAATGGCATGATGACAAAGAGTAACTTGAGGCTATAATGAGATGATGTTAGAATTATGAGTTTGTGTCACCATTTGATGGCCTTCGTCAAGATGATCGAAATAAATATGAAGATGGACCAAAAAGAAGCTCAAGTGCAAAAGATATGACAATTTCGGAGATATCCGTGTTGACACCTGATTAAAGAATGGCATGAAACCTAATTAAGAATACCTAGGATGGGAAAAGTTACAACTGCAAAGTTCTTCGTCTCGTCGAGACGGACGATTTTGATATAAAGATCATCCCCATCCGAGTTCGTATGCAAAAGTTACAGTCAAAACTGTGTGCTGCAGCACTGTATGGCCGGATCATCCGGACCGGGGTCCAGATCATCCGGCCGAGGGCCGAAAAATTGACCAAAACAACAGAAGCTAAAAGTTGAAGCCGGATGATCTGGATCAACTTCCGGATGATCCGGGTAAAGGCCGGACAATCCGGGCAATCGTCCGGGTGTCCGGACACGTTTTTCTGCTGCAGACTTTAGAAAACGGCCCGAAACACCCCCAAGATGGCCTCAGATGAAAAAGTGTTCAACATGAAAGTTGTGCGTCTCGTCGAGACGGTTGATTTAGATATAAAAAAGTCCAAATCCGAGGTCGTATGAGGATTTTAGAGCCAAAACAGTGAGCTGCTGTCAAAAAACTGGGCTAGGCCGGATCATCCGGGTCTTAAGCCGAACATCCGGGCCGGGGGTCGTGAATAGTCCGTGTTTTATTAGGTTTTGATGATTTGGACGGCTAGGCAAGTCATTTTCTTGTACAGGAAGTCCACCCGCCTCTTATATAGACAAGAGGTGACGGCCGATTGAACAACAACACACAATCGCAAACGCATCTACAGCTTTTTCATCTACGTTTTGTTCCTCCCTCGTTCTTGCTCCCTCGTTCTTCGTCGTTCTTCGTGTTGGAGAGCTGCGAATACCGAGGCGCTAGGGGTGGCTTGACCGACCTAGGGCAGCCCATAGCCGCCGCACTCCTCGACGGGGTCCCTCCCGGGAGTGTAGGGTTTCGGGTCTTCAAAAGCTCTCGCCGGTCGACTTGCGAGTCGCGCTTCCGGTGAGACTCCTTCGACATGAGCTGCGGTGCACCACCCCCGGCGTCGAGGGTACACGTGACGTGTTCGTGTGCGAACACACTTTTTGGCGACTTCGCTGGGGAACGAAGATCAATCATCATCATCCACCATGTCCGATCTTCCCAAGCCATCTGAGGTAGACGCCGATAACATCATTAAGCCCAGTCTTGATGAGATATCAGTCGATCATCGCCAAGTCTATGAGGAGTACAAGAAGGCGCGGGAAGAGAAGGATTTGCAGGAGTTCCTTGCAAAGTTCAAGAAGGATCACCAAGGCAACATCACTCCGATTGAAGAAATCAAGTTCCCTCCTCTTCAAGCCAAGCAGGTTAAACCTTCTGTGAGTACTACCTTTTCTCCTGAGCAGTGGGCTGAGATTGAAAGTCGTATTGCTGATGGTAACAATCTAGTCTATCAAACTTTCATAGAAAATACTAATGCTCAGAAAAATACATCTCAATCGACTAGTGGTAATGATGGTGTAGCTGCTAGTGTGCAAAACCCTAATCTGGCTTTACCTATTGCATCGGCGCCTCCTGTGCCGATGGCTTATTATCCTACCCAAACAAATCAGATTGTGGCTGCACCCATTAATCCTATCATGAGCATGCCAGGTTCGGTGGCAACGCCGAACCCAACCTTACCTACAGCTACAACCACTCGACCACTAGTAAATTATGGGTCGACATACCTGCCACAATTCCTACCTATAGCTAGTAACCATACTCCTCCTATGCCACTGCCACAAGCTTCATCGTCCGCTATGGATGATGGTCTAGCTAATCTTACAGAGGAGATGGCTAAGATGCTTCGAGAGAATTTTGGGGTTGAGTTACCTCGGAATCGGATTTACCAAAAGCCGTACCCCGAGTACTTTGATGCCATCCAGTGCCCTCCAGGATATAAAATTCCAGATTTTGTTAAGTTCAATGGAGAGGGCACAAAAACCACATGGGAGCATGTTAGTCAATACTTGGCACAATTAGGTGAAGCAGGTTCACTAAATGAGTTGAAAGTGCATTTATTTCCTTTATCATTAACTGGTACCGCATTTTCATGGTTTTCTTCTTTACCACATGGTTCCATTCGAGTTTGGTCGCAACTAGAGCAGAAATTTCATGATCACTTTTACAGCGGCAATAATGAACTCAAGTTGTCACATCTAACATCGGTTAAACAGAAGCATGTTGAATCGGTCTCCGATTACGTCAAGAGATTCAGAGAAACGAAAAACCGATGTTTTAGTTTGGTGATAACCGAGAGAGACTTGGCAGACCTAGTGCTGAGTGGTTTGAGAACTCCCATTAGAGAAAAGCTAGAAGGCTATGAGTTCTTAAATATTAACCAAGTCTTACAAAGGGCTTTGGCTCAGGAAAGCCGAAGCAAAGATCTCAAAGAAGTGCATAGATACAAAGCTGATCGTCCAAAGATGAATATGGTGGAATATGATAGTGATCACTCGGACGATGAGGGTGATGTTTTTGCTACTGAATTTGTTTGGCCATCTAAGGCCAAACCCTTTACTTGCAATGATCTGAAACCGATTCATAAGAATCGTGATGAAGATATGAAATTTACTTTCAACATTGCTAAGTGTGATAGAATATTTGATGCTTTGTTGCAAGCCAAGATTATTAGAATATCTCATACTTTACTGCCATTCGAAGAGCTGAAACGGCGTGCTTATTTCAAATATCATAATTCTTTTTCTCATGCTACTAATGATTGTAATGTTTTTCGACGACAGATACAATCGGCCATTAATGACGGACGATTGAATTTTTCTGAAATGCAAGTTGATAAGCAGCCTTTCCCAATGAACACCATGGATTTGGAGGGGAAGAAGATGTTAATTCGGCCCAACATAGCCGAATCAGCTAATAAAAATAATATTGTCATTGGTGAGCCCAGGAAAAATGAGGAGAGCAACAAGGTCTTGGGGAGACAAGTTGTGCTTGACAAGCAACCCGGTGGCAAGGAGGTAATCAAGATCACCATCAAGAATCCTACACTCGGGGGGCAATCACAAGTGCAAGAGAACACTCATGTCAAATTTGTTAAGCCCAAGAGTCCAGAGGTTGGCAAATGGAAGACGAATGAAGTTAAAGTGCAGCGCAAGAGAATCAAGCCAACTTTTGATATGCTGTTGTCCAAGTATGCCAATCAAGCGGCCGGTTCTAGCTCTAACCGGTCATCAAATTTGAAGCGCTCAAGATCACCTCCGAGGGAAGAATCTCATCATCACGCAAGGCCATATGGGTCATGGGTACCAGGACCATGGATGGCTCCGCCCCCCTATGCGCCATACTACATGGGAGGCTTCAATGGAGGATGGGGGCAGCCCCCAATGGCCCCTTATGCTTTTCATCCGGGTTGGGTAGAACCAAGGAGGCCCGTTCATGAGAGGCTTTCTTATCCCACACGCCGTTTGAACAATGGTGTCAATCGGCCAATACAAGATAATCAAAAAAGGGTCAACCGGCAAGTGTGGCGTGCCAAATCACCAACTGCTGACATTTCAGAGCCTAGCGAGCAAAAGGAGAAGAATGCTGGTGGTGAAACTATTATGATAGGCACTAAAGAATTAATAATCAAAGAGCCGATTATTGTTGATAATTTGGCTGATTCTAATAAAGATGTGGCTGCGGTCCAGCAAGGCCCCATGGCTAATGATCATGAAGCTAGCATAAGCAAGGCCAAGTCGAGGGATCCAAAATATACTCAGCCTAAGTGGTGTCCTTCCGGTCTGACCAAGGCGCAAAAAAGGAGATTGCAGCGCATGAGAAGTCATGAGAAGGAGGAACAAGAAGCAGAAAAGCTAAGGGATAAATTATTCAATGAAAGTCGTCCCATGGTACCCCCAAAACAAGTGTGGAGGCCAAAGCAAAAGGAAAACATTGCAGCCTCTGCATTGATCATAGCAACACCTACACCACCAACGGAGGACGATGCGGCTACTATTACATCGTCCACTTTACCTACTACTTCCTCTTCCCTTGAAGATATTTCGGAATTAGTGGACATGCTTGCGGAAGGAGATGAAATGATTGATTATGAGTCTACACCAGTTCATGAAGGTATGGATATTAATATGGTGTATTACTTACCCGCTGAATTTCATGCTATAGATGAAGAAGGGGAAGTAGCTCAGCTAGATTTTGGTCCTAAAAATGCTATATTCGAGAAGCCAAAAGAACCGGTGACGCACTTGAAGCCATTGTTCCTTAAAGGTCATATTAATGGATCATCGGTTGCTAGAATGCTTGTCGATGGTGGTGCTGTGGTGAATCTTATGCCATATTCGGTCTTCAAAAAATTGGGGCTGCGCGATGAAGAGTTAATAAAGACCAACATGGTGCTTAATGGATTTGAAGGCAAAGAGAAAACTGAAGCCAAAGGTGTGATGTATGTGGAGCTTACGGTGGGAAGCAAAACTTTGGCTACCGCATTCTTTGTCGCCGAGGTGCAAGGTAACTACAATGTGATATTAGGCCACGATTGGGTTCATGCGAACCAATGCGTGCCATCTACTATGCACCAGTTTTTGATTCAATGGGTTGATGATGAAGTAGAAGTCATTCATGCGGATAATTCGGCTTGTGTTGCTTTGGCCGATGCATCGGTGGATTGGCAACACCCCAATGCTACTTGCTTGACGGGGCGTGACTTATCAGAATATGATTTTCTTAGCGCCACAAAAAGTGGTTTCGTGCCTGTTTCTTTAAAGCCGGTTGGCGATAATCGGCTCCAAGGTATGATGTACTTAAATGGATCCTAACTCAGAGTGGTTACAAAAGCGTCTTGTAGAATATCGGTCCAATGAGAACGATATGTATGAGTCCATAGAAGAGATAGATGATATGGATAAGTTAGGACAAGGTTTTACATCGGCCGATCCATTAGAAGAGATAGATATAGGAGATGGTTCAATTCCTAGGCCGACATTTGTAAACGAAAATTTAAGAGCCGATCATAAGGCTAAGTTGATCGAGCTATTGAAAGAATATGTTTGTTGCTTTGCATGGGAATATCATGAGATGACGGGTTTAAGCCGAGAGCTAGTGGAGCATCGGTTACCTATAAAGGCCGGTTTTAGACCATACAAGCAATCGGCCAGAAAGTTTAATCCAAAAACATATGACCGAATCAAGGAAGAGATTGGTCGTTTGCTTAAAGCTAATTTTATTAGACCTTGTAGGTATGCCGAGTGGATTTCTAACATTGTACCAGTAGAGAAAACAGGCTCGGGCAAGTTGAGGGTGTGCATTGATTTCAGAGATTTGAATAGAGCTACACCTAAAGATGAGTATCCCATGCCAATAGCCGATATGCTTATTAATGATGCTTCTGGACATAAGGTCATTAGCTTTCTTGATGGTAATGCGGGGTATAACTAGATTTTTATGGCCGAAGAGGACATGTCCAAAACGGCTTTTCGATGTCCCGATTTTCTTGGTTTATTTGAGTGGACAGCGATGACCTTTGGATTAAAAATTGCCGGTGCCACGTACCAAAGGGCTATGAATTTAATTTTTCATGATTTACTTGGTGTAATACTTGAGGTTTATATTTATGATATTGTTGTCAAATCGGATGCTTTCGAATCTCACTTAGCTGATTTGCGTTTGGCTTTTGAAAGAATGAAGAAATATGGGCTGAAAATGAATCCTTTGAAGTGTGCCTTTGGTGTATCGGCTGGGATGTTTCTGGGTTTCATTATTTATGAAGATGGCGTGGAAATTGATCCCAAAAAGATAGAAGCTATACAGAAAGTAGGGGCTCCAACATGCAAGAGAGATATGCAAAAATTCCTTGGCAAGGTCAATTATTTGAGGAGGTTCATAGCCAATCTATCAGGGAAGGTTGATGCATTTACTCCTATCCTTCGGTTAAAGAATGATGTTGATTTTACTTGGGGGGAAAAACAGCAAGAGACATTTGATATGATTAAGAAATATTTGTGCACTCCTCCGGTTATGAAAGCGCCCAGGCATAGGGAGCCATTTAGACTTTATGTTGCAGCGGAGGAAGGTGTTATTGGTGCTGTTTTGACTCAAGAGACCGAAGGAAAGGAGCATGCTATTACTTATTTGAGCCGACGGTTATTGGACGCCGAGACAAGGTATACATTTATTGAGAAACTATGCTTATGCTTATATTATGCTTGCACAAAATTGAGACATTATCTAGTGCCTAGTACTTGCATTATAGCTTGTCAAATTGATGTCATCAAATACATGTTGCATAGGCCAATTCTTAGTGGTAGAATTGGCAAGTGGGCTTATGCTTTAATTGAATATGATTTGGCTTATGAATCTCTGAAATCCATGAAAGGCCAAATTGTTGCTAATTTTATTGTTGAGCATCAGATTGATGACAAGCATGATATTGATATAAACCTTGTCTCATTAGTACCATGGAGATTATATTTTGATGGTTCAGTGTGTAGCAATGGCCAAGGTGTTGGTATTGTTTATATATCTCCTCATGGTGCTGTTTTTGAAGCCTCATGCCGCTTAGAATACTTTTGCACAAATAATCAAGCCGAATATGAAGCATTGTTATTCGGCTTAGAGATGTTGCTTGCCATAGGTGCTACACATATTGAGGCTTTTGGTGATTCGTTATTAGTAGTGCAACAAATATCTAAAGTCTTTCAATGTTTTGACGAATCACTTAATGTTTATCTTGATAAATGTCTAGATATAATTTCAGATTTGGATTATTTTAGCGTTGCTCATATATCTAGACATGACAATTGGAGAGCAAATGAGTTGGCACAACAAGCATCTGGCTATCATGTTAATCGTGGCATGTTTCATATTTCTCAAAGGCCGATGTCTAGTTTTGCCAACATAGAGGAGGCCGAACCCGAGCCCACTGTTTCGGCCACTAATGAAAAATTTAATGCAGGAGAAAATCAAGACTGGAGAAAACCCATTATTGATTATTTGTGTGATCCTAGTAAAAGGGTGGACAGGACTGTTCGGCGTATGGCTTTCAAATACACAATGAAAGATGATGGTCTCTATCGCCGAACGGTTGATGATGTTCTTTTAAAGTGCTTGGACAAGGACCAAGCGAGAGTTGCTATGGGAGAGGTCCATGAAGGTATTGGTGGCACTCATCAGTCGGCTCCCAAGATGAAATGGCTATTACGACGTGCCGGGTTTTATTGGCCGACGATGGTTAATGATTGCTTCCGATATTATAAAGGATGTGAAGCTTGTCAAAAGTTTGGTGATATTCAGTTGGCTCCCGCTGCTATGTTACATCCTATTATCAAACCGTGGCCTTTTAGAGGTTGGGGATTAGAATTTATTGGAGAGATTCATCCTTCTTCTTCAAAGGGGCATCGGTTCGTGTTGGTGGCGACTGATTATTTCACTAAATGGTCTGAAGCAATACCACTCAAAAATATGACGCACACAGAGGTAATTCAATTCATAACTGAACATATTATTCATAGATTCGGCATTCCTCAAACATTAACTACGGACCAAGGTTCATCCTTTATGTCATATCAAGTCAGAGAATTTGCTGAATCATATAAGATAAAGTTGCTCAATTCCTCTCCATATTATGCCCAAGCCAATGGACAAGCTGAGTCTAGTAATAAAATATTAATCAAGCTCATCAAGAAGAAGATTGAGGATAATCCAAGGAGATGGCATGAGCTATTGTCCGAAGCTTTGTGGGCACATAGGGTCTCAAGGCATGGTGCTACAAAGGTGACTCCATATGAGCTCGTATATGGTCAGGAGGCCGTTTTACCAGTGGAAGTGAATTTGAATGCTTTGAAAATAGCCAAACAAAATGATTTATCGGCTGTGGACTTCTATAACTTGATGATGGACAATATTGATGAAGTTGCCGATAAACGTTTGGTTGCTTTAAAGGCCATAGAGAGGAATAAGTTGAGGGTAGCAAGAGCTTACAATAAGAAGGTCAAGTTGAAGAATTTTCAAGTTGGCGATCTCGTGTGGAAGGTGATTCTACCAATTGGTTCGAAAGATAGAAAATTTGGGAAGTGGTCTCCAAGTTGGGAATGTCCTTTTAGGATTACAAGAATAGTTCCCGGAAACTCGTATTTGGTGGAATCCATACAAGGCACATTGTTACCTCGAGCTCTCAATGGCAAATATTTAAAGAAGTACCATCCAAGTGTGTGGCAAGAAGCCTAGACAGGCAACGACCGATATATAACTATCGCCCTGAGAAAATATATGGTCGATATATAACTATCGCCCTAAGAAAAGGTGTGACCGATATAAAACTATCGCCCTAAGAACATATAAATGGTCGATGGGGTGTTGACATCGTCCTTAGAACAAACTATGAATAAATTATTTTTCGGCATCCAAGCTTTGCCGAAAAACAGGGGGGCATGTGTTGACGCTCGAAAATGGCATGATGACAAAGAGTGACTTGAGGCTATAATGAGATGATGTTAGAATTATGAGTTTGTATCACCATTTGATGGCCTTCGTCAAGATGATCGAAATAAATATGAAGATGGACCAAAAAGAAGCTCAAGTGCAAAAGATATGACAATTTCGGAGATACCCGCGTTGACACCTGATTAAAGAATGACATGAAACCTAATTAAGAATACCTCGGATGGGAAAAGTTACAACTGCAAAGTTCTTCGTCTCGTCGAGACGGACGATTTTGATATAAAGATCATCCCCATCTGAATTCGTATGCAAAAGTTACAGTCAAAACTGTGTGCTGCAGCACTATATGGCCGGATCATCCGGACCGGGGTCCAGATCATCCGGCCGAGGGCCGAAAAATTGACCAAAACAACAGAAGCTAAAAGTTGAAGCCGGATGATCTGGATCAACTTCCGGATAATCCGGGTAAAGGCCGGACAATCCGGGCAATCGTCCGGGTGTCCGGACACGTTTTTCTGCTGCAGACTTTAGAAAACGGCCCGAAACACCCCCAAGATGGCCTCAGATGAAAAAGTGTTCAACATGAAAGTTGTGCGTCTCGTCGAGGCGGTTGATTTGGATATAAAAAACGTCCAAATCCGAGGTCTTATGAGGATTTTAGAGCCAAAACAGTGAGCTGCTGTCAAAAAACTGGGCTAGGCCGGATCATCCGGGTCTTGAGCCGGACATCCGGGCCGGGGGTCGTGAATAGTCCGTGTTTTATTAGGTTTTGATGATTTGGACGGCTAGGCAAGTCATTTTCTTGTACGGGAGGTCCACCCGCCTCTTATATAGACAAGAGGTGACGGCCGATTGAACAACAACACACAATCGCGAACGCATCTACAGCTTTTTCATCTACGTTTTGTTCCTCCCTCGTTCTTGCTCCCTCGTTCTTCGTCGTTCTTCGTGTTGGAGAGCTGCAAATACCGAGGCTCTAGGGGCGGCTTGACCGACCTAGGGCAGCCCATAGCCGCCGCACTCCCCGACGGGGTCCCTCCCGGGAGTGTAGGGTTTCGGGTCTTCAAAAGCTCTCGCCGGTCGACTTGCGAATCGCGCTTCCGGTGAGACTCCTTCGACGTGAGCTGCGGTGCACCACCCCCGGCGTCGAGGGTACACGTGACGTGTTCGTGTGCGAACACTAACACTTTTGCAGGAGATGGAACAAAGCATCCTGACGAACATCTACGCTTTGTGGATGATATTTGTGGACTATTTAAGCTTGCAGGTATACCCGATGATGTTGTTAAGAGGAAGGATTTCCCTTTATCTGTGGAGGGAGACGCATTGACATGGTATAGGCTATGTGATAATACGAGATCATGGAACTATAAAAGATTGAAATTGAAATTTCATCAAAAGTATTACCCTATGCATCTTGTTCATCGTGATCGCAATTATATATATAATTTTTGGCCTCGCGAAGGAGAAAGCATAGCTCAAGCTTGGGGGAGGCTTAAATCAATGTTATATTCATGCCCCAATCATGAGCTCTCAAAATTGACAATTCTCCAGAATTTTTATGCTAGGCTTTCTGATAATAATCGCACCATGGTCGATACTTCTTGTGCTGGCTCTTTTATGATGAAGTCTATTGAATTTGGATGGAATTTATTGGATAGAATTAAATGCAACTCTGAATATTGGGACCTCGACGAAGGTAAGGAGTCAGGTATGACACCTAAGTTTGATTGTGTTAAATCTTTTATGGATACCGATATTTTCTGTAAGTTTAGCACTAAATATGGACTTGACTCTGAGATAGTAGCTTCTTTATGTGAATCTTTTGCTACTTATGTTGATCTCCCCAAGGAGAAGTGGTTTAAATATCATCCTCCCATAGAAGTAAAAGTAGCCACACCTATTAATGTTGAGGAAAAGATTGTCACTTATAATGATCCTATTGTTCCCACTTCTTATGTTGAGAAACCCCCTTTCCCTGTTAGGATGAAGAATCATGCTAAAGCTTCAACTGTTGTTCGTAAAAGCAATACTAGGACTTATACACCTCCTGAGCAAGTCAAAGTAGAACCCAATATTGCTATTGTTAAAGATCTCTTGTCTGATAATATTGATGGGCATGTTATTCAATTCACTGGTGAAACTGCTAGAATTGCTAAGCCCTGTGATAGAGATAAACATAGACCTGTGGTAGGCGTGCCTGTTATTTCTGTTAAAATAGGAGATCATTGTTATCATGGCTTATGTGATATGGGTGCTAGTGCTAGTGTTATACCCATTGGCTTATACAAAGAAATTATGCATGAGATTGCACCTGCTGAGTTAGAAGAAATTGATGTTACAATTAAACTTACCAATAGAGATACTATATCTCCAATGGGAATTGTTAGAGATGTTGAAGTCTTGTGTGGGAAAACCAAATATCCTGCTGATTTTCTTGTTCTTGGTTCTCCACAAGATAGCTTTTGTTCCATTATATTTGGTAGACCCTTCTTGCGTACTGTTAATGCTACGATAGACTGCAAAAAGAATGTTGTTACTGTTGGTTTGGATGATATGGTTCATGAGTTTAATTTCTCTAAACTTAGTAAACAACATCGTGAGGAAGAATTGCCTAGTAAGGATGAAATTATTGGTCTTGCTTCTATTGTTGTACCTCCTAGTGATCCTTTAGAACACTATTTGCTAGACCATGAAAATGATATGTTCATGAATGAAAGAAGGGAAATAGATGAAGTATTCTTTAAACAAGAACCTATTCTGCAGCACAATTTGCCTATTGAAATCCTAGGGGATCCTCCTCCACCCAAGGGTGATCCCGTGTTTGAGCTTAAACCGTTGCCTGATAATCTTAAATATGCTTATCTTGATGCAAAGAAAATATATCCTGTCATTATTAGCGCTAACCTTTCAGAGCATGAAGAAGAAAGATTATTGAAAACTCTGAAGAAGCATCGTGCCGCTATTGGATATACTTTGGATGATCTTAAGGGCATCAGTCCCACTCTATGTCAACATAAAATAAATTTGGAAGCGGATGCCAAACCTATTCGTGATCCTCAATGACGTTTGAATCCTAAAATGAAAGAAGTGGTGAGAAAAGAAATACTCAAGCTTCTGGAGGCAGGTATAATTTATCCCGTTGCTGATAGTTAGTGGGTAAGTCCTGTCTATTGTGTCCCTAAGAAGGGAGGTATTACTGTTGTCCCTAATGATAAAGATGAATTGATTCCGCAAAGAATTATCACAGGTTATAGGATGGTAATTGATTTCAGCAAATTAAATAAGGCCACTAAGAAAGATCATTACCCCTTACCTTTTATTGATCAAATGCTAGAAAGATTATGCAAACATACACATTATTGCTTTCTAGATGGTTATTCTGGTTTTTCTCAAATACCTGTGTCGGCTAAAGATCAACCAAAGACTACTTTTACATGCCCTTTTGGTACTTTTGCTTATAGACGTATACCTTTTGGTTTATGTAATGCACCTGCTACCTTTCAAAGATGCATGACGGCTATATTCTCTGACTTTTGCGAGAAAATTTGTGAGGTTTTCATGGACGACTTTTCCGTCTATGGTTCCTCTTTTGATGATTGCTTGAGCAATCTTGCTCGAGTTTTGTAGAGATGTGAAGAAACTAATCTTGTCTTGAATTGGGAAAAGTGCCACTTTATAGTGAATGAAGGTATTGTCTTGGGTCACAAAGTTTCTGAAAGAGGTATTGAAGTTGATAAAGCCAAGGTTGATGCTATTGAAAAGATGCCATGTCCCAAGGACATCAAAGGTATAAGAAGTTTCCTTGGTCACGCCGGATTTTATAGGAGGTTCATTAAGGACTTCTCAAAAATCTCTCGGCCTCTGACTAATTTATTAAAAAAGATGTACCATTTGTCTTTGATGATGATTGTGTAGAAGCATTTGAAATACTTAAGAAAGCATTAGTCTCTGCACCTGTTGTTCAACCACCTGATTGGAATTTACCCTTTGAAATTATGTGTGATGCTAGTGATTATGCTGTAGGTGTTGTTCTAGGGCAAAGAGTTGATAAGAAGTTGAATGTTATCCATTATGCTAGTAAGACTCTAGACAATGCTCAAAGAAATTATGCTACTACCAAAAAGGAACTTTTAGCGGTTGTATTTGCTTGTGATAAATTCAGACCCTATATTGTTGATTCTAGAGTAACTATTCATACAGATCATGCTGTTATTAAATATATTATGGAAAAGAAAGATGCAAAACCTAGACTCATTAGATGGGTTCTCTTGCTTCAAGAATTTGATTTACATATTGTTGATAGAAAAGGAGCTGAGAACCCCGTTGCAGACAACTTGTCTAGGCTAGAGAATGTTCTTGATGACCCACTACCTATTGATGATAGCTTTCCTGATGAGCAATTAAATGTCATAAGTAATTCTCGTAGCACTCCATGGTATGCTGATTATGCTAATTATATTGTTGCTAAATTTATACCGCCTAGCTTCACATACCAACAAAAGAAAAAAAATTCTATGACTTGCGACATTACTTTTGGGATGACCGACATCTTTATAAAGAAGGAGTAGATGGTGTTATTAGACGTTGTGTACCTGAGCATGAATAGGAACAGATCCTACACAAGTGTCACTCTGAGGCTTATGGAGGACACCACGCTGGAGATAGAACTGCACATAAGGTATTGCAATCCGGCTTTTATTGGCCTACTCTCTTCAAGGATGCCCGTAAGTTTGTTTTATCTTGCGATGAATGTCAAAGAATTGGTAATATCAGTAGACGTCAAGAAATGCCTATGAATTATTCACTTGTTATTGAGCCATTTGATGTTTGGGGCTCTGATTATATGGGACCTTATCCTGCCTCTAATGGTTACACTCATATTTTAGTTGCTGTTGATTACGTTACTAAGTGGGTGGAAGCTATTCCAACTAGTAGTGCTGATCATATTAGGACTATATTCAATGCACTTTATATGAAAGTTTTATTATATCCCTCTTGGATGCCTATCATATTAGGACTAAATTCATAACCTAAGCAAATTACCTTGTTGTTTAAGACTCTCAAAATAATATAAGTGAAGCATGAGAGTTCATAAAATTCTTCAAAATAAAACCACCGACGTGCTCTAAAAAGGTATAAGTGAAGCACTAGAGCAAATGACAAACTACTCCGAAAGATATAGCGAAGATCAATGAGTAGTCGAATAATTATGCAACCATGTGAAGACTCTCTAACATTTAAGAATTTCAGATCTTGGGATATTATTCAAACAGCAAGCAAAACAAAACAAAATAAAATGACGCTCCAAGCAAAACACATATCATGTGGTGAATAAAAATATAGCTCCAAGTAAAGTTACCGATGAACAAAGACGAAAGAGGGGATGCCATCCGGGGCATCCCCAAGCTTTGGCTCTTGGTTATCCTTGAAATATTACCTTGGGGTGCCTTGGGCACCCCCAAGCTTAGGCTCTTTGTTATCCTTCAATATTACCTTGGGGTGCCTTGGGCATCCCCAATCTTAGGCTCTTGCCACTCCTTATTCCATAGTCCATCGAATCTTTACCCAAAACTTGAAAACTTCACAACACAAAACTCAACAGATAAACTCGTAAGCTCCGTTAGTATAAGAAAATAAATCACCACTTTCGGTACTATTGTGAACTCATTCTTTATTTATATTGGTGTAATATCTACTGTACTACAACTTCCCTATGGTTCATACCCTCCGATACTACTCATAGATTCATCAAAATAGAAAACAGAATCTGTCAAAAACAGAACAGTCTGAAGTAATCTGTAACTCTCTAATACTTCTATAACTCCACAAAATTCTGAAATAAATTGGTGGACGTGAGGAATTTGTCTATTAATCTTCTGCAAAAACAATCAACTCAAAATCACACTTGTGTTAAAAATGACAAATAATCTCGTGAGCGCAAACGTTTCTGTTTTTCAGCAAGATCGAATCAACTATTACCGTAAGCCATCCCAAAGGTATTACTTGGCACTTTATTGAAACAAAAGCTATAAAACATGATTACTACAGTAGCTTAATCATGTGAACACATAAAAACTGTAGGGGTAAATATTGGGTTGTCTGCCAACAAGCTTTTCTTTAATGCCTTTTAACTAGGCATGATGATGACAATGATGCTCACATGAAAGATAAGAATTGAAACATAAAGAGAGCAACATGAAGAATATGACTAGAACATTTAAGCCTAACCCACTTCCTATGCATAGGGATTTGTGAGGAAACAACTTATGAGAACAAGAACCAACTAGCATAGGAAGGCAAAAAAAGCATAACTTCAAGATTTTAAGCACATAGGGAGGAAACCTGATATTATTGCAACTCCTACAAGTATATATTCCTCCCTCATAATAATTTTCAGTATAATCATGAATGAATTCAACAATATAACTATCACATAAAGCATTCTTTTCATGATCTACAAGCATGGAAATTTTACTACTCTCCACATAAGCCAAATTCTTCTCATTCGGAATAGTGGGAGTATCATAAGAAACTCGAATACTATAAATTGTTTCCACATTAAAAGAGTAATGAATGGTAATCATAATCATGACAAGTTTAATAATATAATCATCACTACTTTTTATAACATAAGTGTCATCACAATAATCATCATAAGCAGCAACTTTGTTCTCATCAAGATCAATTGAAACCTCTTCCGAAATAGTGGAATCATTACTAAATAAAGTCATGACCTCTCCAAATCCACTTTCATAATTATCACAATAGGATTCAACACCCTCCAAAATAGTGAGATTATTACTTCCTAAAATTGACACTCTTCCAAACCCACTTTCATCAATATAATCATCATAGATAGGAGGCATGCTATCATCAAAATAAATTTTCTCATCAAAACTTGAGGGACTAAAAATATCATCTTCATAAAACATAGCATCCCCAAGCTTGGGACAAACATTAATTGCAGCAAATAAATTCACAAACATGTCATTCTTATCAAACATAGCATCCCCAAGCTTAGGCCTTTGCATATCATAAGCATAATCACTCTCATCATTAATAGTACGGATAGCACCAATAGTATAGCAATTATCATCATAACAATGAGTAATAGGAGCAACATCATTTGGGAGGGATACCTTTTTACCTTTGCTTCTCCATATTTTCTTTTTCTTATTCACATTATGTGTGGGTTTAATCCTCTTTTTGGAGCTCCTTATTAATGAGACTGGTTGAATAGAAGGCTCCTCCTCGTTACCTGATTCATCATAAGAAATAATAGGAGGATATTGGGAAACCTATTCCCTTTCATTAGTATCCTCTTCATCTTCTATTTGTTTCCTTGTCTTTATGTAATTGGCAATATAAGGATTTTCAATGTAATTCACCGCACAATACATACAAATTTCCTATAGATCAAAATCAAGAACTCTCTCAAGGGAAAATTCTGGAATATCCTTAGCTATAAGTTTCATTTCTTCATAACCCAGAAGCAAACTAAGTTAATTATGATGCGCAAGGGAAATCAAGTCATCACAATTTTTGGACATGATTCGATCATGAAACAATTCGCATTGGAGATTTAAATGATCACGTTCATTGCAAAGTTCACAAGGATGGCCAAGAAATTTTAAATTTTCTGCACAAGCATCTAGCATCTCTTGCAACCATTTAGTTTCTAAATACTTATGCCTCTTGCAAAATCTATCTTCCCTATTTGGTGTGTACTTGCAAACTCTATGCACTCCACAAAAGTTGACATGCTTATAAGAGACATTTTCATCATGACTAGTGCAATCATCATTAGTACTATGGATATTCAAAGAGTTCATACTAACAACATTGCAATCATGCTCATCATTCAAAGATTTAGTGCTAAACATTTTAATGCATTCTTCTTCTAGCACTTGGGCAAAATTTTCCGTTCCATCATTTTCATGAAAGACATTAAAAAGATGAAGCATATGAGGCCACCTCAATTCCATTTTTTTGTAGTTTTCTTTTATAAACTAAACTATGATAAAACAAGAAACTAAAAGATTCAATTGCAAGATCTAAAGCTATACCTTCAAGCACTAACCTCCCCGGCAACGGCGCCAGAAAAGTGCTTGATGTCTACTACGCAACCTTCTTCTTGTAGTCGTTGTTGGGCCTCCATGTGCAGAGGTTTGGAGAAGAGTAGAAAATTTCCCTCAAGTGGATGACCTAAGGTTTATCAATCCGTGGGAGGCGCAGGATGAAGATGGTCTCTCTCAAACAACCCTGCAACCAAAACAAAGAGTCTCTTGTGTCCCCAACACACCCAATATAATGGTAAATTGTATAGGTGCACTAGTTCGGCGAAGAGATGGTGATACAAGTGCAATATAGATGAGATATATGTTTTTGTAATCTGAAAATATAAAAATAGCAAGGTAGCAAGTAACAAAAGTGAGCAAAAACGGTATTGCAATGCTTCGAAACAAGGCCTAGGGTTCATACTTTCACTAGTGCAAGTTCTCTCAACCCTAATAACATAATTAGATCATATAACAATCCCTGAACGTGCAACAAAGAGTCACTAATAATGGAGAACAAACGAAGAGAGTATTGTAGGGTACGAAACCACCTCAAAGTTATTATTTCCAATCAATCCATTGGGATATTCCTATAAGTGTCACAAGCAACCCTAGAGTTCGTAGTAAAATAACACCTTAAGACAAACATCAACCAAAACCCTAATGTCACCTAGATACTCCAATGTCACCTCAAGTATCCATGGATATGATTATATGATATGCATCACACAATCTCAGATTCATCTATTCAAACCAACCACAAAGAACTTCAAAGAGTGCCCCAAAGTTTTTACCGGAGAGTCAAGACGAAAACGTGTGCCAACCCCTATGCATAAGTTCACAAGGTCACTGAACCTGCAAGTTGATCACCAAAACATACATCAAGTGGATCACGTGAATATCCCATTGTCACCATAGATAAACACATGCAAGACATACATCAAGTGTTCTCAAAGCCCTAAAGACTCAATCCGATAAGATAACTTCAAAGGGAAAACTCAATCCATTACAAGAAGGTAGAGGGGGAGAAACATCATAAGATCCAACTATAATAGCAAATCTCGCGGTACATCAAGATCGTGCCCAATCAAGAACACAAGAGAAAGAGAGAGAGAGAGAGAGAGAGAGAGAGAGAGAGAGAGAGAGAGAGAGAGAGATCAAACACATAGCTACTGGTACATACCCCCAGCCCCGAGAGTGAACTACTCCCTCCTCGTCATGGAGAGCGCCGGGATGATGAAGATGGCCACCAGTGATGATTCCCCCCTCCGGCAGGGTGCCGGAACAGTGTCCCGATTGGTTTTTGGTGGCTACAGAGGCTTGCGGCGGCGGAACTCCTGATAGGTTTCTTTTCGTGGGTTTCTCTATTTATAGGAGTTTTTGGCGTCAGTTTCACGTCATGGGGGTCTCAGAGTCATCCACGAGGTAGGGGGCACGCCCAGGGGGTAGGACGCACCCTCCACCCTTGTGGATAGCTCGGGACTCTTTTGGCCCAACTCTTTTGCTTCGGGGGCTTCTTCTGGTCCATAAAAAATCTCCATAAATTGGCTTGTCATTTGGACTCCGTTTCATATTCTTTTTCTATAGAACTCAAAAACAAGGAAAAAATAGAAACTGGCACTGGGCTCTAGGTTAATAGGTTAGTCCCAAAAATCATATAAAAATAGCATATAAATGCATATAAAACATCCAAGATGGATAATATAATAGCATGGAACAATAAAAAATTATAGTTACGTTGGAGACGTATTAGCGGTTGCAAAGAAGATAGCTCGTCAATTGCAGTACGAGGTGTGATGGGTTGCCGTATCGCACTACTATCACTCCTAGCTTCATCAAAAGATGAGCAAAAGTGAAGCGCAGAAGCAACGACTTACCTTGAACAGGGAGCACTATATGAACGTAAGTATTAGAGACTTTTCATTCCAACGTATAAGCAGTCAATTTCATTATTTCGTGCTGACATGTCATGCTTCAGTTATTTAGGTTATTCCTCCTCGGTGCTTTGGAAAGGATGAGGGATGGGCGAGTTTGGTGGATAGGTGGCTCGGCAACGATGCAGAGTTTGCTGCCAAGAGCAGCAAGGATCGGGCTAACCGTGGAAAAGACGGAAACACACGACCAAGGAAACAGGAACCACTGGGGCTTCAAGGGCATGAAGGTATATCTATATGCATGATGCATTTTTTTCTTCTTTTTACCATCATGTTCTTATTTATGGCAAACTTCTGTTTGATGCTGCAGGGGGACAAGTTGAAGAGGCCGCTCTCAGACATGGAGTCGTGGAAGATGGCACGTGAGCGGAGTGATTGCAAGGAAGGCGAGAGCGAGTACTATGGAAAAACCGAGGAGCACCTGAAGTCTTACAAGGAGCAGTTTGAGAGGTTGCATCCGCCTGGTCCGGATGCTCCTGACGTCGTCCAGTCTCAGATCGACGACACAACGGTGGTGGCCAGCTACTCAAAGTCCCATGGTCGCTACCCGTGTTCGATGGCTTGACCACTCCTTCTGTCTCGTACACACAACTTCGAGCTACCAACCCAAGCCCGTTAGAGAGTACGGGGTGTTTGCAGCATAGCTTAGCCCGCCAGCATGTTGTAAGTACTTCCCCCTTATCTTCTTTCTTTCTTACTTTCTCAGTTTATTTTCAGCATTGCCCACTTAGAAACAACCTAAATTTTGTAGGCATATAAGGCCTTTGTCGAGCTTAGGAATCTCGAGGTGTGGGAGTACATACAACGAGTGAAGGCAAATGAGGATTACAACCATCAGATGATGGCGGTTAGTTTTGCCCTCTTAGAACCAAGCTAAAATTTGCACTTTCATTTCTTTTGACCTTCTAGTTTGCTTGGTTAACTAACATCCAGGCTATCTTGGCGTCTTCGACTAACCGCACGGATCCACCACAAATGGGACCCGCACCACCACCTGCTGGAGAACCCCCACATGTGCCCACATTCGATGAATGGGTAGCACAAGGCAGTCAGACTCTGGTTAGTACATTTGCCTAACTATTAACAAACTAGTTCTCGTTCATTCGGCGCTATCATATCATATTTACCCTTACAGTCTCTTTTCCAACATGTAGGGGACCGGTGATTCGACTCCTGCTTAAGAGAGCCCATCCACTCCAATCTGGTAAGGTGGTGTTGGTCTTGGCGGTGCCACGGCGATGGTCCTAGTCTTGGCTGATGATGTGTTCCATATTGTGCAATACTTTCCATGTTTCGTACTTCTTAGCGTTCTTTAGATGACGACGATGATGTTCCATGTCTTGCAGTACTTATGTTCATGAAGTTTCGACGTTGATGATCTTTAGATGATGATGATGATCTTGATGATCTTTAGTATCTTTAGATGATGATCTGTCTTATTTCTGTCTATATATGGTCTCTGACATATTTTGTGAATTTAAATGCTATCAAATTGAATGGGAAATAGGAAAACAGAGCAAATAAAAAAACATATATATGCCGACAGCCTGGCCGTCGGCATAGACATGTCCAGGAGGAACCAGGGAGCGACACATGGCATGGGTATGCCGATGGCTAGGCCGTTGGCATAGATTTCCATCTAAGGCGACGGCCAGGCCATCGGCATACCCTGCTGCCAGGAGCGCTCAGCGACGGCCACGTGGCATATATAAGCCGACGGCCTAGCCATCGGCATAGATTTCCACCTATGCCGACGTCCAGGCCGTCGGTTTATATGTGCCACGTGGCCGTTGCTGGTTGGTCAGTGGGGATGACCACGTCGTCTGGTGGTTTTCTCTATCGACGGTGTAACTATGCCAACAGTTGTACGAAAGCCGTCGGCATAGATGCCTATGCCGACGGTCTGACAAGACGACGCTGACGATATCTACGCCGACGGGTGTATTGCCGACGGCCCCCGGCCGTCAGCATAGAGGGTTAGTCCGGTAGCGTGTCCAACAAAAGGAACAAGAGACATACGTACCAAAACACTACCAAGGGCCTACTACTACTACTATGCTGTTACAGCTCCTAGATACAAGAATCTAACAACAACACTCATTTTGTTCGCGGTGGCTAAAGTATAAACGATCTGCTGATGACACGTGCTCTTTTTTTCTCGTTTGCGAGGACCTCACAAATCAACTCGATGTGCTGGATTATGCAAGGATCACAAGCAAAGCCAGACCTAACTTTGGGTAAGATATCAAGTTTGCAGTTATGTCTGCTCCACCACCTTCAAATCAAGTCTGAGATGCAGCACGCCATCGATGAAGAAAGTGTTGTCATCAGCCAAGAACGTCTCCCATGGAACCGAAAAGAAATCCCTGGATCCTACTCTAGTCCTGTCAGTAAAGGTGTGGCTAGCATTGTACTTGCTCACAAAGTGCCCAGATGGTCTTGTCCTTGCCGCAAACTCATAATTTACTGACACACACGTTCAACCCTTTGGCTTCAAATTGATATGTAAGAAGATGCCAAATCTGCACGAACCACTCTGCTCGACCATGTTACATCCTGCCAAAAGAATGAAACTCTGACCTGCAACATAGAATGAATGCGAGCATATCTGTTCTGATGGGAAGAGTTTGGAGCATTCTGATACAGGAAAACAAAGAAGATCAGTACCTTTTTTACAATGGAAAGCATCACTTTCTTGCTGATGCATACAAACACAAAGAGCATCTCCAAGCAAAGAACAGCACAAAGTTGGGGCATGTACATACCAAAAAGTTCAAATTGACAGCTAATAACATCGATTCAATTGGCACTACACGGACTTCAATTTTGAGACAAATAAGCGCGCCTACGACTCTGCTTTCACTAAAGAAGGATAAGTTTAGCTGGGGTTACCAGCTTACTGGAGCACTTACAAAGCATCACAAGACATAGAAAGGCTCCCATGTTCGAAACATACTAGCCTACGAGTAAAATAGCATAGAACATGTATAGCTCTCCTGATTGATCATACTGGAGCATGCCGATGAACCTGTCTCCTAATCGTGGGCCGCGCTTCTCATTGCTGCCCCCTAGTACTTCTCTGCGATCATTAACAATTTTCCTTCAATCTTTCACTATTAAGCATTCATCGCTTCTAGAAATCCTAAATGCATTCATGTGCAATGCACGATATCTTGGCCGTAAGCTAACAATTAACATCTGACCTTTAGTCTCGATCCCCTGAGGCACAACTGTCATTGGGAGTCCCTGTTGAAGAACATTGTATAGTACTTAATTAATATACTTAGCAATGAAACTTTAGCAAAAAAATTATGTATGCAAAATATGCACCGAGGACAAATAGTAAATATCTTACCATCATTCCTAAATAGATGTGACCGTAGTTCAATACCATCACTATTGGTCGCACGTTTTGAGTACTAACATTTCTAAGTGCAAGAAGAAAATTTGTCTTGACAGTATGAAGATCCTCAAGCCATGAAACATAATGACTTATCTCCTCGCAGTTTAGTTCAGCTCCAGGACAGTAGTAGGTCCTGTCTACCAAGCGTCGGACATGTTTGGTTGAATGGAGATAAGCTGTCAATAGAAATTAGTTGTCAGTTATTTTTAAATAAGCAATATTAAAGACAAAAATATAGTTGAGAAGAACTCACATAATGGTAGAACTAGAGGCGTCTACACATCGACCCATATGTCTCTATTACCTTCAATATCATCTTCCGGACGAATATCAAAGGTGATAACCATACCAGGCTCAAATGCATAAGCCTTGTATAGTGCTTGTCAAGTTTTGCATTCAAAATATGTGTACGTGTGTGTATTGTATACTTTGACGTTGAAAGTATAACCATCATGCTCATTTTTCAGGTAAGCTCTCTTTACCTCCATAGTTTCCATATCTTTGAAATCTATCTTATCCAAGACAAAAATTCTTGCATGGCACGGGATGCGCTAGTAGAATAGTGAAAATTAAAAATTATAAGTCAGGCAAATGAAGCATATATAAGTCATGCTTAATTACGAAAATAGACTTGGTCGTTGTGACTTACTGTATCGAAAGTCTCATCCAGCTTGATGCTGAATCGCCTACCATCAACATAGGAAATTTCTGTCGCACTGGCCGCGCTGGTCTTCACAGTAATCACACATAATAAAATTTTTTCCGTCGTCAGACGACATTTCCTATGTTCGTATTAGGCGAAACATTAATCACTTACTAATTCAATTAATTCAACTACTTCTATTAATTCAACTAAGCATTTCTAAAATAAACTAGTTATATTAATTCAATTAGTTTAAAGCATTTACTAAAAATAAACTAGTTCTATATATATATATTAATTCAACTAGTTCAACTAAACATTTACTAAAAATAAACTAGTTATATTAATTCAACTAGTTCAAACTAAGCATATACTAAAAATAAACTAGTTCTATATATTAATTCAACTAGTTTAACTAAGCATTTACTAAAAATAAACTATTTCTATATATATATTAATTCAACTAGTTCAACTAAACATTTA
>NC_041389.1:689634952-689654952 GCF_002162155.2 Triticum dicoccoides | reverse complement strand
TTGTCGGCAACCATCAAGATGTCTAGCAGAATAGCAGGCTCAGCTGTTCTTAACTTTCCACAGTACATAAATCTCAAAAGGTCCATAAGGGCATTTTCCTCTGTTCCAAGTAGAATGCAAACAAAAAATATGTAAATATGATTATTGACTTTTGGTAATAAGGAAAACTATAGGTAGGGTATAGACAAAATATCCATTGGGTAAATAAAATAAAAAAAGTGAAATAAGAATAACCATTATCAAAAGTAATCAATGTTTTAGTTTCAAAAATACAGAAAATAATACAAATCACAGTAATAATTAGAAACAATTATAAGAGGAAGAATGTCACATTTGAGTAATCACACATTACCTGAATCAGCGATCTCAAGTGTTGCATCTGTCTGCTCAGATTCTTTCATGCCATTTGAGAAAAGCTAAGAATTATGAAGCTTATTAGAAACCATGAACTGGTTATAGAATAAATGTATTTAAAAAGGTTTTAAGAATTACCTTGTGAAAGAAGCTACTACTTGCAGAAAGAATCACTGAACTTACATTCATTGTCCTTACTCGTAAAACTTGTGTACCTAGCATGGTTGACGAAGAGAAAATACCAAGATAAAAGAAATAAAGGTTAAACATGGAAAGTAGAAGATACAGGGAGAATCACATAAGCAAGTTCTTTGGTGTTCAAATTCTTGGAACACGGTTCTATCATGGGTGCAGATTCATTATAAATAACTCATCAGCAATATATATGGCAAAAAATATAAAATAAAATCACAAAAACTGAATGCACCGACAGCTGCATCCAACAATAGAGGCATGCTCGTAGCTCACTCAGCAGTCATAAATGATTTCATGTTCAAGTAAAAAACATCCCACCAAATTTTTATAGTGTGTCCAATTAGTGAGTGCATTCTATGTGATTTAATAGCAGAAACCAGGTCAACCAGTCAACTATCTAAAAATGGAAGCTATCAGGTATTTGTACTACTTAAAAAGTAAGCACTCATCAAGCAAGGGCCAACGATATAATCTAAAACATTTCAACACGTAGAAAGAACAGAGATGAGCAAGAAAAAGGCAGACCAATGTTAACCTTAATGATTAAATGTTTAACATGGAACATGGTTGTGGAGACCGTAGAATTCTAAAGATTTAGGAGCCCCTCCCTCCTCTCCAAATATATGCAAGCTAGGGCATATTTGCACATATTATCAACACTTAAAAAAGGACAAAGTCATGAAACAGTCCATTCATCTTTCCAAATACACACCCATTATGTCAGTAACAATTTTTATACTCCCTCCGGTTCATATTAATTGTCGCTGATTTAGTACAACTTACAAATTTGGGCGGAGGGAGTAATAGAAGTTTCTTCCTTCTTTTTTCTTCATTTGGAAACATAACAATTGACAGATTTGACGTATGGACAGCGTATAATCTGCTAACTACTTTTCCTCGATAAATTTGAGCCCGATTCTGTGAACCAAGTTTTCAGTGTCAGAGAACTATTGCATTTACACCACATCGATCAGCTCAGGCACAAAACTTGCAGATCCGCCTCCTTTTACAAATCGATTGCAACTTTTTACCAGAGAAACGTACGATTACAAACAGGCATTGCACTGTACGCACCTTTCTGCGCGCGGTGGCTTGCCGGTTCGGTGAGGGGTCCTCCCGCGACTTCACCGTTGGCGACGATCGCTATCCGCAGCACCTTGTCGGAGAAGCGCTCTGAGTCGAACGCGAACCCGAAGTTTGGGGCCCAGCTCCCGCGTGAGAGCTCAATGTCCATCCCCGCCTCCGCCTCCGCCTCCGCCTCCGCTGCCGCCACCGGCATCGTCGACCCTTGAGCGCCAGCCATCTGCCCCGCCGCGTGTGGGAGAGGGAGGACGCGGCGGCCGTAAACCCTAGCTTCGCGGTCGTAGTGGGCTAGTGGCTTCTTTCGGGACTCCGTGGTGGGGTTACTTTGAGCTTTTGGAAACCCCGCGAACTATTTTTTTTCCCCTTGGAGGAGTCCAACATTTGCCAAGAGGACCCTGTGAAGCGGCCGAATTGCAAACACGTCAACGTAGTGCTACAGAATTTCTTAAACTCTCAATATAATGTTTTTTATTATGCATGGTTTCAAGAAAAATGGTCCATGTAGTCCCGGATCATTTTTCGCTTTTTGCTCATCTTATCAACTCTAGCCAGCAAGGACTGTCAAGACATGCATAGAGGTAAAGGAGTCGTCGAGAAGAGGGGAGTAGAGCGAGGTCACTAGGTAGAAGGGAGGAGTACGAGGTGAGACACATTTGGTACTTGAGTAGACATGTCTTGCCATGATGTGCGATGAAACTGGATGTCGTTGCTATGCCCGACACCTAGGTGATCGCGATGGCATGGCCTACCACGATGGCGAGTCTGCCTCCCGAGATGGCCTTTTATCATTGCTTCGTTTCTTCAATCGCGGTTGAGGGCTCCGATGACTTCAAGCCATGCTTCTTTTTCTATAGCTACTAGTCGCTTCACAGTTTCTCTCTACTGCCTAACTTCATAAGTTTATTTCCCTTAAAACTCCGGGTTAAGATCAAACTTAGATTTACATCCTACGACATGATAGAATATCTCGTATCAATTAATTTTACCAAGAGAAGCGCAAAAAATGTAACGCTTTAGTGGTGCTACCATGTGTTGGTTGTGCAGTAGCAAGACAAGGCTTCGTAGCACTAGAATTTGACTTCTCCAGACGAATGTTTTTCAGATAGCAAATTAGCAACGGATGAGGCTAGAAACAATACATTTTTTCAAAATAAAGTGTATATTACGCCTGGGCTTACACATCAGAGACCAGGGCACCAAGTTTCAACAAGCTAGGGTAAAGTGCCAGATCAAACGCACAACATAGCAGATCGATAGTAGCATTTAGCAGAGACATCAGCAAAATAAGTTCCATGAGAAGGCATATCTTCATGGAATCCACTAATAGTTACTCCCTCCAATCCAAAAAGGTGTTGTGGCTTTAGTTCTGAACTAAAGCCACAACACTTTTTTGGATCGGAGGGAGTAGTTTTTAGCATAAATAGCCAAATACTCCCTCCGTTCCCAAATATAACTGACTACATATGGAGCAAAATGAGTGAATCTACATTCTAAAATATGTCTATATACATCCGTAGGTTGTAGTCCATTTAAAATGTCTAAAAAGATTTATATTTAGGAACGAAGGGAGTATATTGCAAGCCAAGCGCTGCAAGAGAACGACCCAGCTACAAAACCATAGCCGCACCATGCATCCAAGAAAAGGAACGGCAAACATACGTACAAATCCTACTACAACTGCAGGGACAAGGGACCAAAGCATAGCAGAAAACGGCATATAGTAGCAATATCTTGACATCGACAAAAACGTGGTCATGAAGAAGCAGATAACTCATTTCAGATTTAAAAAAAAAACTCATTCAAGATCAATCCATGATCTTCTCAGCATCAAGCCTACAACTTTTAGTGTAAGAGCCCAAGGAATAAGATATCAAGTTCATAACTCCGACTGCTCCACCACCGTCCAATCAACTCTCAGATGCAACACGCCGTCGATGAAGAGGTTGTCGTCAGCAATAAAGTTCGACCATGCAGTACCAAAGACATTATTGCATCCATGCTTGGATCCAGTAGTGAAGGAACCCTGACCCTCAAACCTGCTCACAAATTTGCCCGACGCCTTTGTCCTTGCAGCAAACTCATACTGTAATGTCACACGCTTTGAACTCTTGCTGACGTACAAGAATAAGCCAAAGCTATACAGCCCACTCACCTTGTTCCCGACACATTGTGCTAAGAGAAACAAGTTAAGGCCTGCATGATGGAGCGAATGCGACAAAACCTCTGTATAACGGTTCTGTTTGGAATGAAAAAATCGGGAGCAGTCCTCACGCTTTAGATCCCAGTAAGCTATAACCTGTGGGCAGGGTCCATCAAATGCAACTAACTTCACAGGTTTGAACAAGTAATCTCGCTCTTCAAGTTGCCAAGTTGTCGCGCCTACTGCATGGTCACCATACAAGTGCGATGGGTAAGCTTTGTGCAGAAGTACCTCACTGATACACTTATTTACTTGATCATGGTCTATATCATCATCAGTGCACTGTAGGACGTTCCGCAGTCCATTACGACTCACATGACTGAAGCGCACCAGCGGAAGTAAACGAGAACTCAGGACCTTGCGCCTTTCCTCCAGTTCTGGGTATCGCGCACGGGCCCAACTGAGCATGAAATCATATATGTTATCTTCAGTTCGTACATGTAAGCCAGTACTTGAGAAGATGGCTTCGATCCCAGCAAGAGGGAACTTCATAAGTTCGCCCGTGGACCTGAAAAGAGACAAGGAATGCCTTGAGTACACTACCGTCCATACATGATTCGGTGACAACAATGCCCAAAGTTTTTTTCACTGGAAATAAAATATAAAATATGGCTTCATTCAACTGGGATCACTCACTCAAGCACATCCTTGTATTTGTTGACTAGGAATTCCTTGGCAGCAACTATCAAATGTTCAACTTCAACTGGCACTGAAATCAGGGCCGGTCCTGAGATTTAGGGGGCCCGGGGCGGAAGTAACATTTGGGGCCCTTAATACAAAAATCATAACAATAATAATTAACTTAAGTGTATACGAAATGTTACCAATAAATACCTAACTACATCCTAAATCCATATTCGTATAATTACGTATGCATATTATTTTAGAATTTTCTCGTAATATTCTTTGATGCAAAGTCACTTATGATTGTGTCGATGTCAATATCATCCTTCTTCAATAACTTCAAGTTTGAAAAACTTCTTTTAGCTGATGCAACAATCGTATGCACAGTAAATCTGCATAAATCTTTAAACACCGTGATTTATTTAAAACCCTTTAATTCTTCACTCAATTGATTCATATCAACCAAAACAAACAAATATTTAACATGAAAATCTTTCTCATCTGCTTCTAGAATTTCTTCTTGTGCAACTATATTTATCAAATTGCTTCTTCCTCATAGCATAAAGTTTTACTTGAAATTGTAGGGAATAGTAAAATGATATACCTCAGATTGATTAGATCAGCGACACTGCGATGATATGGATAATTTGGTAGCAGGTGCTGGGTGATGTACGTGTGCGCCCACTCCGGCATTGTCAATTTTTAGGGGCTAGGTGACGATCGTGCTGCGTCACCGCTGCATAGGACGCCAGGAGAGCAACCAGCCCTCTGCGACTTGGGATTTGTAGTTTGGAACCAGGGAACAGATCTGCGATTTGGGGTCTGGAGTTTGAAACCAGGGAACAGATAATAGGAAACTAGGGATGAACTCATGGCGCACGATCGTTTTTTTTATCACAAGACTATCTCACGGTCATATAAGGAATAAAAAGAAGGGGACAACGTGATTTAGGTGCATAATGCTGATCCATTTTTTCCTCATGATCGTGCACTGATTGACGTGATTTACATGCGTATGTTGATTAGCTGCCGTCCTTTCCTTCCTGGACGTGGGCTACTTCCTTTTTTCAAGAGAAGCTACGGCATATGGGCTAGTTCACCTTATACGTAACATCACAACTGGGAGGGGGCCCCTAGATCTTGGGGGCCCGGGGCGGCCGCCCCCCCTGCCCCCCCTCAGGGCCGGCCCTGACTGAAATGGAGCATGAATGCTCTAAGTAGAGCAGCGCAGTTTCTGTGGTCATGGGCAACCTTGTGAGCAACTGACTGCAGTAACTCACACAAGAAAGAACCTCATATTTATCGGCAGCCATCAAGATGTTGAGCAGAAGAGTGGGCTCAGTTGTGGTCAACTTCCCACTATACATAAAGCTTAAAATCTCCATAAGGGAATTTTCCTCTCTTTCAAGTAGAATAAAAACAAATCAACAAAAGGATTAAGAAAATAATTAAGAACTAGACAATAAGGGAAGAGTTTTTGTCCTAAGTTACTGAAGTACTATTATTGAATTTTAGTATTGAGGAAATCTATCTGTGCCAAAAGGTAGACAAAATATTCATTTGGTAGGTAAATTGAAGAATGAAAAGAGACTAACCATTTCATTATCCAAGAGAGGAAAAAAGGCTGAAGAAACTCAGAAACATAAATCATAAAACTGAAGAATGAAAAGAGGCTAACCATTTCGTTATCAAAGAGAGGGAAAAAAGTCAAAGGAACTCAGAAACATAAATCATAAAATTGAAGAATGAAAAGAGGCTAACCATTTCATTATCAATGAGAGGGAAACAGGTTGAAGAAACACAGGAACATAAATTCACTATTTATTACACCCTCGATCCATATTACTTGTCTTAGATTACTCCCTTGATCGGCGAGAGTACACGTAATCATGTTTTCGTTTTAGATGTACAGAAAAATGGCAGCATCACCACGACAATTAATTAGAACCAATTATAAGAGGAAGAATGTTACATTTGAGTCGCCACGTTACCTGAATCTGCAATCCTAAGTGTTATATGTGTCTGATCAGTTTCTTTCATACCATTTGAGAAAAGCTAATAAGAAGCATGAAATTTTATTAGAAAGGATGAACTGACAGTAAAGAAAATGTATCTCAGAATGTTATAAGTATTACCTTGAAAAAAGAAAGGACTTCTTACAGCAAGAATCGCTGAATTGATATGAATTGTCTTTACTCGTAAAACTGGTGTACCTACCATGGTTGAGGAAGAGTCAATACTCTGTTCTGCATCACCTGCAAAATACCAGGAGCAACAAAGGGAAAAACAAGGAAAGTAAGCAAACAAGGAGAAACACTACTCCCTCCGTCACGGTTTAGAAGGCGCGCTTGGAAATTCTCTGGAACCTAGGTGGTTATTTATTGGTTGTGAGATGGGCTAAAAAATAGCATTCACACTACGCATGCATATAGAAATAGTATATCGGAGTACTAATTAACTATTAGAAATAAATGCAATGCGCTCTAAACCTTGTCTATTATGGAAACGCACGCAAATTTAACTATGTCTTCTAAACTGTGACGGAGGGAGTACACAAATGATCTGTTGTAAACAAGAAGAAAAAATACCATGGTGCAGATTCATTTAATTACTCTTCAGCAAATATGGTAAAACTGATCAACTAAAATCAAGAAAATTAGGAACACACACAGCTGCATCCAGCAACAGAGACATGGTTGTAGTAGCTCACTCAGTAATCATAAATGATTCCCATAGCCCAAAGGATCGTATCAGAATTTTGTATATATAGCCATGTTCCAAGTAAAAAGGGGGAAAAGATCCCACATACTTCTAATTAACTAAGACTTGGTGGGAAGGTTCCACTGCCAGTGCTGCCTTTTACCAAGAATAACTTACATGTGTGGCCAAAGAAGCAACCAAGGCATACCTTTGATCAGCACTTTGTGTCAGTACCAAACATACCAGCTTTGTATACACCAGGTATTTATATTTGTTCTACTTATAGGACGCGAATTTTGAGGACATGCCCCCACGCGAGGTCTTTATCTCGTGCGTCCGCAACGCACCGTGATTCGCAGTTAAATTAGCGCCCCCCCTGCGCAAATACCGCACAGTGTTTCGCTTTTTTAGACTGTGAATACGCCGGCTATACCCCCTGGTAAGAGGGCCACACGCATTTATTTTCATACAAATACGCGTTTGTCCTTTTGCGGATACACCGGTGCGGCACTGGGGTAATAACTGCCCTGACGTTGGGCGCATCGTCATTTAGCACGCAGGCTAACGCTTCCACCGGTGCGGCACTGTACATCTTCTTGAAGCCTCATGCTCACTGGGCCGCAAGCGGAGCAGAGGGCATGGCTTCAGCTGAAGCAGAGGAATCCAGGTTAGTCCGTGAGGATCCATATGAATCCACTTTGTTTTAGCAGGAAGATAGTATTAGACGCCCTCTAACAGATCTCCCCCGCCCCTCCTTACATAGCATGTCTGCGTTCATGGCAGAAAGGAACGGATCTGTCTGCTCGTGGGGCATTTCTAACTACCCTGATTCCGCTGTTTTTGGCATCGATTCGGAGAGGCTGAGCGTCCTACGAGAGGTTGTCGAGGACGACCCCAGCGGCGGATTCGCTGATTTGTTGGATTCTGTCGACGTTAGGACGGAAACAAACACCATGGATCTAGACGAGAATAGGGCTTCGAGGATGGATAATAGATACGCGGCCCTTGATGACAAAGTCGGGTGGGTTACAAGGTAATTACTTGCTACCAGAAGTTATCAACTGCGTCCAAGTCACTTTGATTAATCATACACTGTCTCGTTTTCTTTGCTGGTTTCAGGAACAGGAAGGTTGCAGTGCCAGACGAGAGAGCAACAAGTGCTGACAGGGTGACAGCCCTAGAAACAGCACTGACAGGATTTGCTAAAAGGAAAATAGACACCGTAGTGACGCCATCAGTTGGACTTACGTTCGATTCTATAAACGAGGCCTACGATTTTCCTTTCTGTTCCTGAAACCAGCAAAGAAAACGAGACAGTGTATGATTAATCAAAGTGACTTGGACGCAGTTGATAACTTCTGGTAGCAAGTAATTACCTTGTAACCCACCCGACTTTGTCATCAAGGGCCGTGTATCTATTATCCATCCTCGAAGCCCTATTCTCGTCTAGATTCCTGGGAGACAGGGTTTGGCATCAGATACGCAAAGAGCAGAACCAATGTAAAAGGCACGAGATGCATGCAGGAGTTCGTGTGTTGCTGCTCGGTGAGTAACCACCATTTAGTTGATTCGTCCTCTTTGATGTTTACAATTTTTAATCTTCGTTACGAAACAGGGCAAGCCAAAAGAGGCGAACTCAACATCGATCATCACGTTGTCAATGCCAAGCTATGATAAGACTTTTGTGGACAGAGGATGATGGATGGTACATCAACGAATTTAGGTCAAACCACAATCACCGGATGTTAAACACATGTGCTGAGAAGCTGCATTTCCCTTCGCATAGGCATATCGACAAATATACAAGAGAGCTAGTATCTCAGCTTAGAGAGAACAATGTGAACCTGAGCAAAGTTTACAACATTCTTGCAACTTTTTTTGGGAGGGTTGAAAATGTGCCATTCACCAAAGGTGCCTGAGGACACTGTGTGGCAAGCTGAGTAGGGAGCAGGCCGACGACGATGTATGGAAGACGATGGCAATTTTTTCAGAGATGAAAGTCCAAGACAGTGAGTTCACCTACAATGTCCAGGTAGATGAAGAAAGTAGAATACACACTCTCATGTGGACGAATGGGCGTAGCAAAAAGCAGTACCACCATTTTGGCGATGTGGTGACGTTCGACACCACATACAAGACTAATCTGTACGATATGCCATTCGGTATTTTTGTTGGCGTGAATAACCACTTTCAAAGCGTGTTGTATGCTGGTGTGCTCATGCGAGACGAGACGGTCGACACTTTCAAATGGATTTTTGATGAGTTTGTTAAGATGATGGGAGGAAAAAGACCAATTACCATTTTGACAGGTAAATAACAATGCATCTGCGTCTCCCAATTCAAGTTGTGTACAGATGGATAATTAACTTGTGCATCGTTCCGTGCAGACCAAGCCAGGGCGATGGAAGTCGCTATTGCGGACGTATATCCGGATGCGACACACAGATGGTGCAAGTGGCACATCCTGAACAAGGCCAAAGAGAGCCTGGGGTCTAATTACACCAAGAAGTCTGATTTCAGGGCAGAATTCCACAAGCTGGTTCACGAAATGCTCACTATCGAGGACTTTGAGGACGGGTGGGCAGCGTTGCTTGAGAAGTATTCACTGAAGAATAACACATACCTGATGCAAATTTACGAGACAAGACAGAAATGGGCCAAGCCATATTTTGCAGGGAAATTCTGTGCGAGGCAAACCAGCACCGGGAGGAGTGAGAGTGCAAATCACATGTTGAAACAGTATATTCCACCTTCTTGCTCAATGAATCTGTTTGTAAAGCAGTACAACAAGCTGCAGTTTGACCGTGAGCAAGAAGAGGGGTACCAGGAAAAACGAACTAGGCTGGTATGGTGTATTGCACAGACTATCAGCACACGTAGCAAAATTTCCCAAGGGATTTAACTGACGACTTTGTTCTCTCTTGTTATTCCTTTCTTGCAGAGTGGAGCTGTCTTGAAGACCAACACCCCACTTGAAGTGCATGCTAGCAAAATGTACACAAGGAAGATGTTTGAGATTTTCGGGGGAATATTGTACGAATCCGGAAGCTATGGTGTAGAAGAGATCATACCAAAACAGAAATACGTAGTGACACGCGTGAAAGCTGAAAAACGAGATAAATGGTTCAAATGCCGCTACGAGGTCAATGTCTCTGACAATCTGGGATATTTCTCCTACATATGCGGACTGTTCGAGCACATGGGGATGGTTTGCTGTCACTCGCTGCAGGTTAGTGGTGGTGGCAATGCCACATGCATGTAGCCTCATACTTAGGTTTATTCCCCGTGCGTATGTAGCGTCCCCTGCTGGTTGGGCAATGCACCTTCTGATATAATGTGTTCTTCACAGGTCGTGAATGTGCTCCGGCTTAAGGAGATTCCCTCCGGGCACATCCTGAAGAGATGGAGCATACATGGGAGAGACAATCTGGCAGATCATCTTAAGCATTATCAACAAGACAATGGGCCGCGGGACGCGCCAACTTATAGACATTCTGCTCTGTACATCACTGCCCTGGAAGTGGTTAAAATGGGTGACAGAAATCTAGAATCATACAAATTCATGTTGGATGGCTTGGTGGATCTGCGGGAGAGAGGGGCAGAAATTAGCGCACCAAATGATGGACTAGGCATTGCCGAGCAGCAGGTTTCGAAGACTGGAGTTGTTGGTGGTTCGAACAAGAAAACAAAATGTTGTAAGGCGGTGTGCTCTGATAGGAGTGTAGAAGGGAATCACATGACCATCGGAGGAGCGACATCGGTGTCGGTTCATCCACCGGCAAGCCAGTGCCAGGAGTGGACAGCATCCCAAGGCCTGGCATCAGAAGGATCTTGTGCAAATGCAGGTAGCTACAATTTGGACTTCTCTGAAACTGCATCGAGGCTTGCTGTCAGTCAGGACGAAAGTCTGCTTGCACCGGAGAGGGACAAGAAACGTGGCAGGCCGACAACAAGCAGGGACAAGGCTCCTTATGAGAAGGGGAGCAACAAAAGATCAAGGTTCTCCTCGATTTGCAGGGGCAAAGGGCACAAGTCGAGCACCTGCCCCGACCGTGGCGACGCCCCTAAGAAGGAAAGGAAAGTTGGCACATGCAGCAAGTGTGGGTTGCCTGGGCATAGGAAAACTACGTGCAGCAAGCCATTGGTGTCGTCGATGCCTGGCGTTCCTCCGTCTCATTAGATTGCACGAACGTTTGTCTGAAATTGTGCCCTGTATTTGGTTGTTGTCTTAATAAATGTTTTCGTACCGGGTCAGCCTAAAAATGTATCTTGGTAACTTGACTTGCACAATTTTTTTCCAAACGCACTTGATGGAACTTGCTTTAGCTACGGATTGTTATTTTGTCAACATGTTGTATTTGTCCATGCACGCAAAACGCAAATGCACCCGCCACCCGTCAGTTGGTGCGCCCTGGGTAATTTTGAAAATGATGTTTATGCACGGCTGAGTAAATGAAGCATTTACGCTGCCTGCTACGTGGGGTCTGAAATTTTCAAAATTCAAACATGTCGAGCTGCCTGCTATCCGCCCAGGAGTCTATATATACACATACGGCACGGGCTAGAGGGGCGCACGAAGCATCATGTCGAGCTCATCTTCAGCTGGTTCAGAGGAAGGAGGTAGCACCGAAACAATTCAGGTGCTCGTTTGCATCTTCATTGCTTCCTCCAGCGCCAACATTTTGTCCGCCCCCCCCTACTCATGCCTTTCTGTCTTTTCATGTATTACATTGCGAGGTGTGTCCAGTTAGTACAGAAGGACAGTTTGCGCGACAGGCAGTCACACCAGCTAAGAAGGATGTAAGCTTTCCACTCATTCCATTTTCATTGAACGTACTGCTGCAGTTCATGAACTCTCACTCATGGGATGCGAGGGAATGGCTGGTTTCAGTGTAAAGCGCGCTCCGGAGACGTCGGAGGTGATGCTGAAAACGGCGCGGCAGCCGAAGATGCAGAACTTTACGATTTAACTGAAGGGTGGGGCGAGAACGATCCTGCTGAATGTGCAGAGGTGGTGGAGAAGATAGAAGCTGAACCTGCTGGGAAACGACTGTTCGAAGCCGTAGTATACAGGTGCCCTTGGGCTTCATGGGACGACGACGATGAAGTCGACAGCGTTGCATGTAAAAGGCCGAAACTGTATTGAGGCCCAATGGGCCTGCGGTGGTGTTCGGTTTGCATGTGCCGAGATGTATGCTGCTTGAGTTGGTCTGAAAAAAAGTTGTATGGCGCTGTTAAGAGAGGGGAATAAAAGAATTTTGGGGTTGATTCTAGATCACAATCCGAGCTTGTTTGTGAATGAGAGCGTGGTGATCTCCTCGACATGCTAAGAATAGCAAATGGTAAGGATTAGGAATGGAAGTGTGTTGCATGCAAGTTGAGGCTTTTTAGAACAAAAAACAAGAAGGACATTTGAAGGTTTTGAAAAAATAAATAAAGGTTTCTTTTGAAGTTTTCAAAAACATAATACATTTTGGGAGTCTGCTATGCAAACATGGTTTGGTGTTTTCGACATCCTAGGCATGAGAGGAAAATTTATGCACAATGTAGAATGCAAATTTTACGGAGAAATTCGGTAATAAGCTATACAAATGCAATTGTGGGACAAAACCGGATTTTAGAAGTTTTCAAAAGACAAACGAGATGCACTTGTCATACAACATAAAATTAATAGAGGGGGGTAGGAGTTTTCACAAAAAAAATTGAAGTTTTGAAAAAACAAATACAATTTGGAAAATTAGTATACAAATATGAAATCGTGTTTTCAACATCGTAGGCATAAGAGGGAAATTGGTGCACAAAGTAGAATGCAAATTTTAAGAAGAAATCGGATACTAAGCTTTGAAAAATGCAAGTGTGGGACAAGAACAGATTTTAGAAGTTTTCAAAAACCAAACAAGAGGGACTTGTCATACAACATAAAATTAATTGTAAGAAAAAAATTTGGTTTACAGTTGTAAAACGAACGAACCGAAATGTCTACTCCACTACCGGAAACTAATATATCAACAATTAAAAAAAAGAACTATGTATAGATCAAGCATGGGACGGGCGAGAAAATGCCCGATTAGGAAAGTACATTTGGTAGGCAGGGCGTGAACAGTGCTCGGCCATCGGGGGGATCATGCGCTCCGTTCGCGTGAGCTGCCTCCATCAGCAGAAAAGTGGTTTTGCTTATTCAAAAATGAGCGGGGGTACGGGGGGTTATGGGTGGGCATGCTTCGTCCGATTCGCAATGTCTTCGGCTGCATAACAATTTATTCTGCGGTTGTCATCTTGCGGTCGATCGCTGGATGGGTTGTTTCCCTTCATAAAGAGAGGTAGAACTGCATGGCTCTGCGGGAATTGATTAGAGCAATTTGCCGGTAATTCTTTTTTTATGAAATGACGAATGGTGGGAACGATTTTCAAACTCACAGCAGTGGTGCTAAATGCGTGCATGTGTGGCCGGATCACGTGTGGCCGCATGTGTAGTGGCCCTGGAGACCCGGCTACGTGCGCGCAAAGAATCGCTCGTACCGTGCGTGTAGTTTTGTTTAGTACATAGACGAGGTACGCTAGGAGATCCGGACTGGATAGACGAGGTACTGCGCCTTGAAGACGTGTTGAGCGTGCGCGCACAGGCCATCATCACACTTTGCCAGCGATTTGACGCGAGTGCACAAAGCTCTTTAGGCGGCCATTACTCTTGTGTACTATCCTCCCTCCCCTCCGCGTGCATAAGAAAGAGGCCACCCGACGCCGAGTCGTCTCAGCGACGCCATTCGTTCTATCCAAGAACCAGAGCAGCAGAGCACTGCGACGACTCTGCTTCTGGAGGCAGCGCCTCGCCGGAGCAGCATCCGACGACGAGGTAAGCGCGTATCCCCTTGCTCGATGTATTGGTTTCTCCAACGTATTGGATGCATACTGATGGAGTGTTCTTGGTTCTTGTCCCCTTTTCCTTTCTTTGTTCTTGCTTCTTGGAGCTTAGATGTCTAGCCGTCCACGTTATAGCAAGGTTTATGAGTCTAGAAAGAAAGGCCTGTACCCGAAAAGTGCAGTAGACAGTAGCTTCGCTCCAAAGGATGTGTACGAGGTAGCTGCTCTTTTTACTGATGCACAGAGAGATGCAGTAGCCGAGATTGGCCTCGGGGGGATTCTAGAAGTAGCCAACATAACTCATGTGGATCGGGAGTATTGCTGGAGTTTATTCCTAGATGTAGATGTTGAGCGCGGCGCCCTAAAGGTAGATGATGATGTTTACGTCACATTCAACGAGGTTGACATCCACAACATCTTAGGGATTGCACTAGGTGGAGACATAGAAATAGAAAAATCATTTGTTGCGCCTTCAACAGCCCAGTTAACGCAGATCAGAGAGTATCTGGGGTTAGCCCAGTCGACATTTTACATAACCATAAGTGACATTAGGTGGGCTCTGAAGAAGGCATGCCAAACCCCATTCTTTGAATCGGACAAGATCAGGACACAGGTTGGTTTTGCTATGCTTTGCATGGCAACTTGTTTCAGTCCTAGGGAGAACAGGCAAAGTGTGCCAACGGAGGCGTATGCTATTTGCATGGACCCGGCTATCCTGCAGAGGGTGAACTGGGGTAGATATGTTTTTTTTTTTTTTTTATTTTTTTTAGAAAAGGAGGATGACTGGGGTAGATATGTGCATTGTGAGCTCATCGGCGCAGCCGAGAAGGCCCATGATATACACAGGGAAGGGAAGAGGCTGCAGCTGTACGGGTGCCCACTAGTGTTGCAGGTGAGGCGTTTGTTTCCATCGTCCATAGGAATGTAATTTACGTTTGGCCAGAGTTTTATCTGAAACGAGTCGGATTGTTTTGGTCGCAGGCATTGCGTTTCGACTCGGTCGACACTGGTACAGCTGTCGAGCCTGAACCGCTTGTGCGTCCGAGGATAAAGTTCTACACTGCCTTTATTTTGTCAAGACTGATACACAAAGATACTGCCATTGGTAGCGTTCCGAAGAGATACGGTGTGATGAAGGTGAGCACAGGCATGCATCGCATGTTTTTTGTTGTGTGCACGCCCGTTATTCTGACACATGCATCCATGGAACAGGCCAAGCGCATGGCAGATCAAAGCTTGCCATGGAACAGTGAAAATCTTAGGAGCAAGATCGAGGAGGTGATTTAGTTAAATGGAGTTTTCTGTTTTAAGCAGTCTGCATAACTGATGGGCACTAAGCATTTGTATTGTCTTTGAGGCCAAGGCTTTCATAGATAGATCACTAAAAGAGCACGGGCTGGCTAGTGCGGAGCGCAACACCTTGTTCTTTCGTAACTTAAGTGCACTTAACGACGGGACAATCACCTGCATGAACGAAAACATGTACAGAGAGATTGAAAGGCACCTTGCAAACGAGAGGGTGATGACCATGCGGCACATGCAAGCTTTGCTACAGTATGTGGAGGGGTTGGGCCTGGGTGATTCAGTAATAGAGCTTAAAAACCAAGTGATTGCAAGCGCTGCACAATCAGGTAAGCAAAAGGATGCACGTACTCTGCATGTAGTACTTCGTTAATTCAGTGTCTGCTCGTTTTTGGCAAAAACAAATGATTGTTGTCTTTAATGCGCAGGCGCCTACCAGGGGAGCGGTTCCGGGGAAGGCTGCAGTGGAGCGCAAGCAGGAGAACCTGACGAAATGATCCCCACGCTGGCGTCCTTCGTCCTGGTAAGTTTTCCTTTTGCAGCATGATAGATGCGGTCCTCATAGATGTTTCCAATTTATTGATGCCTGCTGAACATGGAGTACGCGGTGCAGTTGCCGTCCGTCCAGCGCCAGAGGCGCCCGCTAGCTCTGCCCACGGCAACATTGAGCACGTCGACACAGGTGAGCTCGAACATAAATGCTGAAACCTACACAGCAGATGCTTACTTCAGTGAATTTAATGAAAATCTGGTTGCTTGCCCTCCAGGTTCGTTCTTTTTGCTGCCTGGCCAACCACACGCCAACAACCGCAGCGGTCCAGTTTTGCAGGGTATGCCAATATACATGTCCATGGGGTCTTTTGGCCAGTTATATCTAGATGGTGGCTTGGAGAATGTGGTGCAGCCTGCCCGGGGTGGCCAGCATGATCTAGGAGCTGGGGTGCAGGCTGTTGATAATATGGGTTTTGTGCACCTGGGGAAGAGGAAGGAAAGGGACGTGGAGGAGACGAACGAGGTCATTTTTTACCAGGGCAAGCGTAAGTGTTTACTGTCAATGGTTTTTACTTCTAACCGGGTACTGAATGCGTACTGCTTACTGACAGAAAATTGTGAATGCGGGTGCAGCTGTCCGTGAACTAAACTTGCTAGCGGGATTTGCTAACGAAGCCGATGGGAGGAAGATCGTTACGTCGACGGAGAATGGTGTCTCACCATTCCGCATCCCCGAATTCAATTACGAATTCGTGTCCCCTATGGTTGCCCATGCTGCATGGATAAAAATCCAGCAGCTATCCCAGGATGTAATGAACAGGTACTGCTAGTCCTGGTCGGTGTGGTTTGAAAAACACTGGTTTCATCGCCTGTTGTCTGCCTTTGACTAACTTGTTTCACCCCGGGGTTTTTCAGAGTCTGGGTCGATGCACAGGGGCCACCTCATGTGAAAATGACTGGCTATGAAATTTATGAAAACTTCTGTCAGACAATGAATGACAAGGGTTTCGAAGTTGCAAACATGATGATGAGGGAACAGGATGGAAGGTGGTACGCGCCTTCAGACAGGGCACGCTTCCATCACCCAATGCCGCCATACTTTGCGGTACGTATTATGAATTGCCGATGTTTGCTCCACTGATCCATACATGATTGATGCGGCCTGAGCATCTCCTTCGTTTATGCAGTCCCGGATCATGGAGGGAGGCAACAGCTTCTTGAGCGATCCTTTAATAAAAAACTTGTTTGTTGGGGAGCATCTGGGATATGATGTGGAGACGTGCCGCCTGGTAATCCCTGGTTGATTCGCGATGCGGTAGTTCTTAAATATGTGTAATCATGTAACCTGACAGCTGCATGTACATGTTTTTGTACAGATAACTGTGTCGTTGAAGGGCGAGGGAGGTTTCCATGTGCTCTATGTTTTCGACATGCTGAAGAAAATTGCACATGTGATGGATCCGAAGCGTACGCAGTGGAACCTTCTGGAACTGGAGAGGAAGCACGCACAAGTCATGGACAGGATGATATATGGGTTGTGCAAGTGCATTGACAAGTTCTTCAAAGGGTGGCACGTCCGAGAGGATGAATTCATAAGGAAGGCTCACCGAGAGCTGCATGCGCCACCGAACAGGTATCCGCAACCCCATCCACCCTTTTTGATGTATGGTGTGTCACTTAGGTTCTCAGATTTTCATATAACTTGTGCTGGGATGCAGCTTTGATTCGCCTTTCTACACTCTTCACTACACTACGTGCTTTGATGGGGAGCTCATGACAGAAGGGATGTGGGCGGTGCGTGCATTATCATATTAGTTGTTACTTACACGTTATGGACAATTTCTGAAAGCTTGTTTCATTTGTGCTGTCAGGACAAGATGTTGCGATTCAAGCAGAAGCTCATGATGCTTGTGCTTACCATGCCAGCAAACAACGCCCTGCCTGCAGGCACCGTCATCAACCCTCGTGTCTGAGGCCTCTCCGGTTATCAAATCCCCCGTTTAAAAATGGCTGCTGCCCCTAGTTTGTAATTTGAACTCCAAATATTATTTGTATAATTAGAACTGCCCATGCCAAGAGGTTTAGTCACCAGTGCACTCGTCTTCGTGGTGTATGGCACAGTTTTGGCCTATGTGCCATATCTTCAGCTTGTATGGCTGAAGCCCAAAAATTATTTGTATAATTAAGTTATGGTGTATGACAAGTGCTCCTCGTTTGGTTTATGGAAACTTCTATATTCCGCTTTTTCCCCACACTTGCATTTGTATACATTAGAACTTGGTGTGTCCATAAATAATGCAGGTGGTGGTTTTGCGTCAATGCTATCCTCCTTAGGTGACGATCACATCAAGCATCAACTAATATTTCTGTACGAGGAAGCTATGGTGTATTTTGTTTTTCGAACAATTCAAAAATCCTTTTTAGTTTGTGTAATTAGATCAAATGCCCCTCGTTTGGTCTTAGAGAACCTAAAAAAAATCATATTCTGTCTGTGATCTTGAAAATACCAGTGGGCATGAGTGTTTTGGTCCTGTCGTATTTGTTTGAAATCCTATTTTCTTCCTGTCGTATTTCTTTGAAATAACCGCCGCTGGTTTAGCGTCAAAGCTTTTCTCCTTATGAGATCATCCCCTTAACACCAGCTAATATTTGTATACAGAAAAGGAAAATGCATTTGGTTTTTGAGAACTTTGAAAATCCATTGCATTTCTGATTCCTAGAATGTGGTTTATTTGTAAAACCTGCTGGCTGTTAAGCGTCAAGAATTTATATAATTAGAGCCATGTTGTACGTCAAATGTCCCTCGTTAGGTTTTTGAGAAGCAAAAAAAATCCTAATTTGTATGTGATCTTGAAAATACAACCAAACTTCAAGAATTCGATTTTGGCCCACACGACCGTAATTTCTTTGAATGGGCGTCGATAATCTGTATAATTAGAGCCATGTTGTATAATTAGATCAAATGCCCCTCGTTTGGTATTAGAGAACCTAAAAAAGATCATTTTTTGTCTGTGATCTTGAAAATACCAGTGGGCATGAGCGTTTTGGTCCTGTTGTATTTCTTTGAAATAACCGCCGCTAGTTTAGCGTCAAAGCTTTTCTCCTTACGAGATCACCCCCTTAACACCAGCTAATATTTGTATACAGAAAAGGAAAATGCATTTGGTTTTTGAGAACTTTGAAAATCCATTGCATTTCTGATTCCTAGAATGTGGTTTATTTGTAAAACCTGCTGGCTGTTAAGCGTCAAGAATTTGTATAATTAGAGCCATGTTGTACATCAAATGTCCCTCGTTAGGTTTTTGAGAAGCAAAAAAAATCCTAATTTGTATATGATCTTGAAAATACAACCAAACTTCAAGAATTCGATTTTGGCCCACACGACCGTAATTTCTTTGAATGGGCATCAATAATGTGTATAACTAGAGCCATGTTGTATAATTAGATCAAATGCCCCTCGTTTGGTATTAGAGAACCTAAAAAAATCATTTTTTGTCTATGATCTTTAAAATACCAGTGGGCATGAGCGTTTTGGTCCTCTCGTATTTCTTTGAAATAACCGCCGCTGGTTTAGCGTCAAAGCTTTTCTCCTTATGAGATCATCCCCACAACACCAGCTAATATTTGTATACAGAAAAGGAAAAGGCATTTGCTTTTCGAGAACTTTGAAAATCCATTGCATTTTTGTTTCCTAGAATGTGGTTTATTTGTAAAACCTGCTGGGTGTTAAGCATCAAGAATTTGTATAATTAGAACCATGTTGTACGTCAAATGTCCCTCGTTTGTTTTTTGAGAAGCAAAAAAACCCTAATTTGTATGTGATCTTGAAAATACAACCAAACTTTAAGAATCTGCTTTTCTCCCACACGACCGTAATTTCTTTGAATGAGCGTCAATAATTTGTATAATTAGAGCCATGTTGACCAGCAAGAGCAGCAACACCAACAATAGCAATAGCAACAACAACAGCACGACAACAACAACAACAACAACAACAACAACAACAACAACAACAACAGCAACAACAACAGCAGCAGCAACAACAACAACAACAGCAACAGCAACACCACCACCAACAACAACACCAACAACACCAACACCAACAAAAACAAACAACAACAACATCAACACTACAACAACAACAACAACAACAACAACAACAACAACAACAACAACAACGACACCAACA
>NC_041389.1:689632870-689634255 GCF_002162155.2 Triticum dicoccoides | reverse complement strand
AACAACAACAACAACAACAACAACACAAACAACAACATAAACAGCAACAACAACACCAGAAACAACAACACCAACAACACCACCACCACCACCAACAACAACAACAGCAACAACAACAGCAACAACAACAACAACAACAACAACAACAACAACAACAACAACAACAACAACAACATAAAAAATCCTTTGCATTCCTAATTCATAAAATGTGGTTTATTTGTAAAACATGCATGCTGTTAAGCACCGAGAATTTGTATAATTAGAGCCATGTTGTATGGCAAATGCCCCTCGTTTGGTACTAGAGAACCTAAAAAAATAATTTGTCTGTGATCTTGAAAATACCAGTGGGCAAGAGCGTTTTGGTCATGTTGCATTTTTTGGTTATACAGAATATTCATTAGAAATGGCCCCGCACCCTCTCCGATGTGTGTTTGGATTTTCTGATCAAAACTAACATTGGATGTACTTACAGTTGCGTGGTTCGCCGTGGATTAGGTCAACAAATGCTTGATTGGATTTATGTTCCCTTTTTCTCTTGGAGGCTATCATGCTTTCGCAAAAAACACATAAACAACAATAACAGCAGCAGCACCACCAACACCAACAACAACAACAATAACAACAACAGCAAGAACAATAACAGCAGCAACAACAACAGCAACAACAGCAGCAGCAGCAGCAACAACAACAACAACAACAACAACAACAACAACAACAACAACAACAACAACAACAACAACAACAACAACAACAACAACAACAACAACAACAACAACAACAACAAGAACAAGAACAATTGGAAACATCTATCAGGACCTCTCTGATGTGTGTTTGAACTTTTTTGGTTGTACTGATGTTTCACTGTGACCTTGGAAAAACAACCGGGTATCGGCATTTTCGAGAACATAAAAAAATCCTTTGCATTCCTAATTCCTAGAATGTGGTTTATTTGTAAAACATGCATGCTGTTAAGCGTCAAGAATTTGTATAATTAGAGCCATGTCGTATGGCAAATGCCCCTCGTTTGGTACTAGAGAACCTAAAAATAATAATTTGTCTGTGATCTTGAAAATACCAGTGGGCAAGAGCGTTTTGGTCATGTTGCATTTTTTGGTTATACAGAAGATTCATTAGAAATAGCCCCGCACCCTCTCCGATGTGTGTTTGGATTTTCTGATGAAAACTAACATTGGATGTACTTACAGTTGCGCGGTTCGCCGTGGATTAGGTCAACAAATGCTTGATTGGATTTATGTTCCCATTTTCTCTTGGAGGCTATCATGCTTTCGGAAAAAACACATAAACAACAATAACAGCAGCAGCACCACCAACACCAACAACAACAACAACAACAACAACAACAACAACAACAACAACAACAACAA
>NC_041389.1:689629394-689631549 GCF_002162155.2 Triticum dicoccoides | reverse complement strand
GCCCTAGTGCCGCCACCGCCACCATGCGTCACCGCGCCGCCGCCGCCCTGCGTCAACGCCGCCGTCGCCGCCGTTCGCCGGAGGTACCGTGCCGCGTCTCTTCTTTCCCTCGGTTCGGTTTTCTTATAAACCGTTCCGATTCTTTTCTTCTCTACCGATTCGTTTTCTTTCCGATTTTTCGCTAAACCGTTCCGGTGTTCTAGATCGGTTTTTCGTTTCGATCTCTTTTCCGAAAACCCTAGATTGGTTTTCGTTCTTCTTTCGGACCGTTCGTCTCAACGAACGTGATCACCGATTAATTCCCGGTTAACGACGTCTGTTCGTATAACCGTTCTTCTTTTTCTTCTCGTCGGATTTACTCCGCGATCGTGATTTCAGATCCGATCTTCGTTCTAGTTTATCTTCTCGCTCGTTTATCGGAATCAGGTGATTCAAGCGCCTGGAGTTTCATCTCGAAACCGCCGTTTCGTCTAATCAACTTGAACAAGCTTTTGCTACAGTAAAATTTTGACCTAGATTCAACTTGCTAGAACCGAGTTGTTTTCTTCCGCCGTTTGTTTTTCGTCGTTTGTTCGGCTCGTTCTTTCTTTGCAACCGGAGTTCTTAAGTTGAACTTTCTGGTTCGTTCTCTCGTTCGATTTTTCCCTGTGCATTAGATGAGTACTTATTGTGTGGTTACTATTGTTTGCTTACGATAGATTGACCGGAGTATGACGATTAGATCTATCAAGAGTTTTGAGTGCGAATCATCTTCATCAACATTGCAGGCAAGTAACACTTGATCATATCTTTCCTACTACCCAGTTTTATTGCATTAGATCAAACCCTCAAACACTTGCATTGTTAGGATCTAATTAAATTGTGGGTTGGGAAGTAGAATTGAGGTAGTACCTATTACCTGTTACTTATGAAACCTTGGGAGTTACTTCTACGTTTGCTTATTATGCTATGCTATGCTAGTAGACGTGGATTGGGTGAGTGATATCCATGACAGATGTGAGATTGATAATTTTAATGGTTTATCTAAGGTGGCAACTTAAACACACATCTGGGTGGATTGAGGCACCTGATGTCTATCAGGACTTGCCTGTTTTTATTTTGGACCGCCACCCAGGCTCAAAGGGATCATAAGATTTTTCATGCTAGAAACTTCCGTGTGCAGCCACATGCTACTATGGGCTCTAGCATAGTTGACTAAGTTGTGCGAACTCTTACGGGGTAGACTAGCAGATGTAGGGATGTAGGTGTACCGGTTTACCCCACATGTAAGGTGCTAGCGCTTCTGAAGACTATGTCTCGGTCATCCGTCTTCTCAAACACCATGTAGTGCGAGAAACCAAACGGAGGCGATCGAGTCTTGTGGAAAAAGTGCGCAAACCTCTGCAGAGTAACAAACTAATCATGATTAGCCGTGTCCCCGGTTATGGACATTTTGAGTATCCAGTTCTTGGATTATCCTGTTGATCTCAACACGTTACTTATTATAATTTGTTTGGGTTTAATGAGTACTTTTAATTGGGATTGAGGATGTTGTCAACCATTCTCAATGTTTAACAACCACCATGATAGTTAAATAAATTTTATTCCTTTGAAGTAGGGAAAAATTGGCTTTTCGCAAAAACTGTAACCATAGAGCTTTCCACCAGCCATATATGCATGTAGTATAGCCTATTCTTTCATTACTCTCTATGTGTTACATTGCCAGCATATTCCATGTGCTGACCCGTTTTCGAGCTGCAACTTTTCATGTTGCAGACTTTTCAGACGACGAGTAAGTAGTACGTTAGGGTTACGATTTCCTATACTCAACTTTGCCGTTGGTGTTGATGGGAATCCACAACCTTGTTGCTTCCGCTATATTTTGGATTGAGGTAATAGTATTTACGTTACTTTATACATGTGATTTACCTCTGTTATAAATCCTTCGAGTACTGTGTGTGTCAGCATACTGATCCAGGGATGACACATAAGCACAGAGACTTGATCCATTCGGGTCGGGTCGCTACAAGCAGCAACAACAACAACAACAACAACAACAACAACAACAACAACAACAACAACAACAACAACAACAACAACAACAACAACAACAACAACAACAGCAACAACAACAACAACAACACCACCACCACCACCACCACCACAAACAACAACA
>NC_041389.1:689625350-689626315 GCF_002162155.2 Triticum dicoccoides | reverse complement strand
GCAACAGCAGCAGCAACAGCAGCAACACCAGCAGCAACACCAGCAACAGCAACAGCAACAACAGCAGCAACAGCAACAACAGCAACAACAACACCAACACCAACACCAACAACAACAACAACAACAACAACAACAACAACAACAACAACAACAACAACAACAACAACAACAACAACATGTAGCGACCCGACCCGAATGGATCAAGTCTCTGTGCTTTCGTGTCATCCCTGGATCGGTATGCTGACACACACAGTACTCGAAGGATTTATAACAGAGCTAAATCACATGTATAAAGTAACGTAAAAACTATTACCTCAATCCAAAATATAGCGGAAGCAACAAGGTTGTGGATTCCCATCAACACCAACGGCAAAGTTGAGTATAGGAAATCGTAACCCTAACGTACCACTTACTCATCGTCTGAAAAGTCTGCAACATGAAAAGTTGCAGCCCGAAAACGGGTCAGCACATGGAATATGCTGGCAATGTAACACATAGAGAGTAATGAAAGAATAGGCTATACTACATGCATATATGGCTGGTGGAAAACTCTATGATTACAGTTTTTGCGAAAAGCCAATTTTTCCCTACTTCAAAGGAATAAAATTTATTTAACTATCATGGTGGTTGTTAAACATTGAGAATGGTTGACAGCATCCTCAATCCCAATTAAAAGTACTCATTAAACCCAAACAAATTATAATAAGTAACATGTTGAGATCAACAGGATAATCCAAGAACTAGATACTCAAAATGTCCATAACCGGGGACACGGCTAATCATGATTAGTTTGTTACTCTGCAGAGGTTTGCGCACTTTTCCCACAAGACTCGATCGCCTCCGTTTGGTTTCTCGCACTACAGGGTGTTTGAGAAGGCGGATGACCGAGACATAGTCTTTCAGAAGCGCTAGCACCTTACATGTGGGGTAAACCGGTACACCTACATCCCCTACATCTGCTAGTC
>NC_041389.1:689622890-689623735 GCF_002162155.2 Triticum dicoccoides | reverse complement strand
CTCCGGCGTCGGCAGGCGGCGGCGGCGGTGGCGCTGGCTAGGGTTAGGGTTTCGGCGGCGGGGTGGGCCGGCGGCGGGGCGACTTGGGCCGGGGCGCGGACTGGGGCGGCTGGCGGCGGGGTCTGGCGCTTTATATACAGCGCCCCCGAGCTGAGTCCCGCTCGGGTACGGCCCGTGGGTCGGTGCGCGTTTTTTTAAATAATTACGCTCGATAGAAAAATAAAAAGAAATACTAAACGGACTCCAAAAATCCCGAAATAAATTTTCCCCGGCTTATAAAATCAAGCCGGACTAGATGAACATTTATTTGGGGCCTAAATGCAATTTTGAAAAACACGCATTTTTCCTAAATTCAAATAAAAAACGAAAAACTCCGAAATAAATCTTATTTGATTTTTTTATTAAATCTTCATCGTTTTTTTATTTTGGGAAAGTCATTTTATTCCCTCTCTGAATTTTTGGTAGTAGAAATAATTGAAGATAAAATAAATAAAATCAATGATCCTATTTTCAAAATTTGAGAAACACTCAAATATGAAAATAACGAATCCCCAACTCTCTCCGTGGGTCCTTGAGTTGCGTAGGATTTCTAGGATCGAGCCAAAAATGCAACAAAATATGATATGCAATGATGATCTATGTATAACATTCCAAACTAAAAATTTGGGATGTTACACAACAACAACAACAACAACAACAACAACAACAACAACAACAACAACAACAACAACAACAACAACAACAACAACAACAACAACAACAACGACGACAACGACAACGACAACGACAACGACAACGACAACGACAACGACAACGACAACGACAACAACAACGACAACAACGAC
>NC_041389.1:689619598-689620174 GCF_002162155.2 Triticum dicoccoides | reverse complement strand
AACAACAGTAACAACAGCAACAACAACAACAACAGCAGCAACAACAACAACAACAACAACAACAACAACAACAACAACAACAACAACAACAGCAACAACAACAACAGCAATAACAGCAGCAACAACAACAGCAGCAACAACAGCAACAACAAGAGCAACAACAGCAGCAACAACAACAGCAACAACAACAACAACAACAGCAATAGTGTGACGCCCGGGTAATTATGCTACAGTAATCCCCACTAATGTTGCCACGTCACCTCGGTTACTGTGGATAAACTCGCGTTAGTTCGAAACCGGTTCGAATTCAAAATCAAAACAAAAGCAAAGATAAAAGGTTTCGAAACAAAGACTAAAAATGTTCGGGGGTTGTCTAAAATAGCTAACCTAATTATGGTGGGGTGCACTAATTTTGGTAAAATGCTTTGGCATTTTAAGTAAACTAAAAACAGAAAAGAGAAATAATAAAAGAAAAAGGAAAGACAAAAAAGGGGGGGAAGGGAAAACCCCTGGCCCATTCCCCCTGGCCCATTCCCCCTCCCCACTTGGCCCCTCCCCCCCTGGCCCATTCCCCCC
>NC_041389.1:689616607-689617923 GCF_002162155.2 Triticum dicoccoides | reverse complement strand
GGTGGGAGCTCCAGTGGCTCTGGCCACGACGGCGACGAGGCACGGCGGCGGCGAGCTTCGGCCGTGGTGGAAGAAGGAGCTAGGGGACGAAATCAGGTGCGGGGAGTGAGGGGAAGAGAAGAGGAGCTCACGGGGAGTCGGACGAGACGCTAAGTGGGCTCGGGGACGTCCTGTCGGCGGCGAATCGAACGGCGGCGATTGCCGGCCGTGGCGATGAAGATGGCGGTGATGGCGTGGCTACAGGGCACCCGGCGTCGCATGCGTCGTGGTGGAGCTTCAGGGGGTCGGGACGGAGCTCAGGGGTGTGGAGAGGGAGCGAGGGGGTGGCTGTGGCCGCGAGGGAGCTCGTCGGTGACGGCGGCTCCGTTCGGTCCAAGCGGGAGAGAGGGAGCAGAGGAGGGAGGGTCGAGGGGGGAGAGTGAGCGAAACGGTCAGCGGGATCGGGACGGCCTGCGGGAGTCGTCCACGCGGCCAGGGGCTCGTCGGCAAGCAGGAGGTGGCCGCGTGGCCGTGCGCGTGCGAGCACGCAGCTGCTTCGGGGCGAGGGGAGGAAGACGACGGAGGGCTGCAGTGGTGGGCTGGGCCGGCTTCTGCTGGGCCACCAGGTGGGTGGGCCTCCACAGGTAAGTCCATGTAAGTCTTCTGCTCTGTTTTATTTTTTTCTGTTTGTTTTATTTAATTTATTTTGCCACTGTTTTGAATTTAAAATAATTCAAACAATGCCAAAAACTCCTCTGAATATTTTATATTGCTAGATGGACTTTTTCAAAAGCTTATAAAATATTTCAGGGGTATTTGAAATTATATTCTAATTATATGAATATAATTCAAATTCAAATAGCTAATGAATTAAATTCAAAGTCCCAAAAATAATTCCTTAAAAATGTTCAATATTTTGGTTGGGACCAGAATCCTTACCAAAAATTATCAAACATTTAAGGAGAGCATTTTGGAGCAATGAATGAGATTTCTAGGGTTTTTGCCCCTCTTTTATTTAAGTTTTTGAGGCTTCCAAAATTCCTCAGTTCAAATTTCAGAATTTAAACATGATGCACACATGAAGCTAGCCTAGAGCATTACCAGAAGCTAGGGATGTGACAAGCAACAACAACAACAGCAACAGCAGCAGCAACAACAACAACAACAACAACAACAACAACAACAACAACAACAACAACAACAACAACAACAACAATAGCAACAACACCAACAACAATAACAACAACAGCAGCAACAACAACAGCAACAACAACAACAACAACAACAACAACAACTGCAGCAGCAACAACAGCAGCAGCAACAGCAACAGCAGCAGC
>NC_041389.1:689614766-689616597 GCF_002162155.2 Triticum dicoccoides | reverse complement strand
AACAACAACAACAACAACAACAACAACAACAACAACAACAACAACAACAACAACAACAACAACAACAACAACAACAACAACAACAACAACAACAACAACAACAACAACAACAACAACAACAAGAACAATTGGAAACATCTATCAGGACCTCTTTGATGTGTGAAAAAAATTGAACTTTTTGGTTGTACTGATGTTTCATTGTGACCTTGGAAAAACAAACGGGTATCGGCATTTTCGAGAACATCAAAAATCCTTTGCATTCCAAATTCCTAGAATGTGGTTTATTTGTAAAACATGCATGCTGTTAAGCGTCGAGAATTTGTATAATTAGAGCCATGTTGTATGGCAAATGCCCCTCGTTTGGTACTAGAGAACCTAAAAATAATAATTTGTCTGTGATCTTGAAAATACCAGTGGGCAAGAGCGTTTTGGTCATGTTGCATTTTTTTGTTATACAGAAGATTCATTAGAAATGGCCCCGCACCCTCTCCGATGTGTGTTTGGATTTTCTGATCAAAACTAACATTGGATGTACTTACAGTTGCGCGGTTCGCCATGGATTAGGTCAACAAATGCTTGATTGGATTTATGTTCCCTTTTTCTCTTGGAGGCTATCATGCTTTCGGAAAAAACACATAAACAACAATAACAGCAGCAACACCAGCAACACCAACAACAACAACAAGAAGAACAACAACAACAACAACAACAATAACAACAACAGCAAGAACAACAACAGCAGCAAGAACAAGAGCAACAACAGCACCAACAACAACAACAACAACAACAACAACAACAACAACAACAACAACAACAACAACAACATAAAAAATCCTTTGCATTCCAAATTCCTAGAATGTGGTTTATTTGTAAAACATGCATGCTGTTAAGCGTCGAGAATTTGTATAATTAGAGCCATGTTGTATGGCAAATGCCCCTCGTTTGGTACTAGAGAACCTAAAAATAATAATTTGTCTGTGATCTTGAAAATACCAGTGGGCAAGAGCGTTTTGGTCATGTTGCATTTTTTTGTTATACAGAAGATTCATTAGATATGGCCCCGCACCCTCTCCGATGTGTGTTTGGATTTTCTGATCAAAACTAACATTGGATGTACTTACAGTTGCGCGGTTCGCCATGGATTAGGTCAACAAATGCTTGATTGGATTTATGTTCCCTTTTTCTCTTGGAGGCTATCATGCTTTCGGAAAAAACACATAAACAACAATAACAGCAGCAGCACCACCAACACCAACAACAACAACAAGAAGAAGAAGAACAACAACAACAACAGCAAGACCAACAACATCAGCAAGAACAAGAGCAACAACAGCACCAACAACAATAACAACAACAACAACAACAACAACAACAACAACATAAAAAATCCTTTGCATTCCTAATTCCTAGAATGTGGTTTATTTGTAAAACCTCCATGCTGTTAAGCGTCGAGAATTTGTATAATTAGAGCCATGTTGTATGGAAAATGCCCCTCGTTTGGTACTAGAGAACCTAAAAAAATATTTTGTCTGTGATCTTGAAAATACCAGTGGGCAAGAGCGTTTTGGTCATGTTGCATTTTTTTGGTTATACAGAAGATTCATTATAAATGGCCCCACACCCTCTCCGATGTGTGTTTGGATTTTCTGATCCAAACTAACATTGGATGTACTTACAGTTGCGCGGTTCGCCATGGATTAGGTAAACAAATGCTTGATTGGATTTATGTTCCCTTTTTCTCTTGGAGGCTATCATGCTTTCGGAAGAAACACATAAACAACAATAACAGCAGCAGCACCACCAACACCAACAACAATAACAACAATAACAA
>NC_041389.1:689589118-689604118 GCF_002162155.2 Triticum dicoccoides | reverse complement strand
AGCAGAAAACCATGCAGGTGAGACTTTGACAAATGGAAGCATATTATATATTGCAATCCCCTAAAACAGTCTTGGTTGCCCATTACAAGCATTACAGTACATAGATTTCTATGTTTTACAGTCCACGGCATGGGCTTTGATGCGTAGTAGATACATTACATGTCTTGGTTGCCCTTTTGTTTATTTTATATGAGAGGGCAGCAAGCGTAACTAGTGCTCTTGGGCGGGCCATGAGGTGATTAGGTTGGTGATGCTATCCGGCAGGGTGACCATGTTGCCCTTCATTTCAACGAGCTCGGTCAGAATCTCCTGCCGCTCTCCTAAAATCGATCCCTGCGTGATTGCCAAGAGATTGTAGTTCAAAGATAAATGTTATATTGTCGGCTAGCCCGTGCAACGGTCACAAATCGTAAACGCGGCGAAACCAAAAACGCACCGGTGACATGTCCGCGAGAACCTGTCTGCCATCGAAGTGTTTTGCCACGCGGACAACCCAAATCCCGGTGTCCTTCCTGCGATCCAATTAATATATTTTTTTGAGGGGTTATCCAATTAATAATTTGATAATGTGCATGAAACAATTAAGCGAGAAATGGGACTTACTGCTTGACTGTGGTAGGCGACGTGACGTGGAAGATTTTCTCCCATCTAATGCAATCCACGTGCCAGTTGTTGAACAGCTTGTAAAAGGTGGTGAAGAGCGCGACGTGGAGCTTGTCCGCAACGGCTTCTAGGAGGTCCCGGCGACGCTGTGTCGTGCAGCTCCCGTATGAAGGATCAAAAATATTGATATTCTTGCACTGCATGTCCCAGTTGTACAAAGTCGAAAATGGTTGGCAGGAAGAACTGTAAATGTCAAAGGAAATGGAGTGGTAAGCGGCATGGCTTTCTCTTTCCTACATGGTGACACGGGGGAGCCCTGCTCCGGTGCTCCCCCTAACCTAATTTTGGAGGGGTATTTTTGTCCCCGCGAATTTGTTTTTTTCCTGGCCCGCCGCAATCCAGATCCAATCCCTGTCTAGCCCTGTATAACCCAGACCGTATACGTACAGTACCCTGGTCCGAAAAAAAATATCACACAACCCCACGTCCACGTAAGACCTGCCGAATCCAATCACTCACGCGAGCAACTCCATCAATCTCGCGAGCATTGACGCAGCTCCATAAGTCACGTAGTAGATCTCCACTGGCCGGCGGCTATCTCGTCGCCGGCGATCTCGTCGGACAGCGGGCGCGACAACGTCGTGAATCTCCAACGATCGCGCACAGGTACCGCATCCCGCGTCCCCCCTCTAGTCTCGCTCGCGGCAACATCGAACGAACTGCCGCCGCGCCAGTGGTAGTGGTTAACCTAGCGGAGCGGGTAACCTAGCTACCCGGCGGCGCATGCGATCGTGGATCTTGTTCCGGTAGTGCTGCTCCTCGTGATCTGGGTTCACGTAGCGTCGGTTGCCGTCGGCTGTGCGCACCATGTGGATTGTTAATTGATGTGGCGGCTAACCTAGGTATCCGGCAGCAGAGGTAATCACAGATCTAGCTAGGTTTTGAGATCGTGCAGTTCCTCGCGATTGAAAGTGATCTCGACGGGTGCCGTGTCCATCTTCCTTACTAAGTTTGGCAGATCTGAACGGCCTCGGTTGTGGTTGTTTACATAACATCCGTGATCATGTGCTATGTGTTTTATATTTCATCATTGATAATGTTTGCACATGTGATGATACATATTATTGGTTGTAGGAAATGGCGGACGAGGAGTTAACTGATATCATGGTAGACATGGAGTTTGGAGAACTGATGAAAGACTGGATAGAAGATTGGTCAGATGATGAAAATTCAGATCGTGAAGATCGGTCAGAGAATGGGAACGAATGGGACGATCTTAATGTGCGTGGCATTGTCATGTTGTAATTTTTTGGTGGCATCCGAGAACATTAAATCTTTGTGTTGAAAATTTATAGATGGATGAGCTTGATGATGATCAGGAAAACAACTCAGAGCTCTCGAATGAAGATTACATTAGTCAGGTACGTAAGTGAAACGTTTTGTTGGCATGCAAATTGAATTTCTTCTGGAACATTATATGATAAGTAATTATGTATTTGTGTTGTATTTTTCAGTTCATTTCCAAATGTCATAATGCGTACGACTATTACGGTGAATCCGACGTGGAGACAGGCCTTAACGACGAATCAGTAGATGCACCTGGTTCTGGGGAGTCTGAGTCGTCGGTCATCATGAGTGAGGTATGTGTGTAATCAATGTTCTATGGATGTAAGTAATGTTAAATCATACAAAACAGTTTTCATGGCTATGTTTTGATTGTGTAGGTGACAGAAGATGGTGGGGTAATGAATGTCCAAGATAAAGCCAGTGCAGATGACAAGAGGGATATGTTCATGCAGATAATGGACATGACTTTTATGACTCATGATGATGCGTATGATTTCTACAACAGCTATGCTAGAGCTAATGGTTTCAGCATTAGGAAGAATAAGGTCAGGTATACCAAAACCGAGGCACATCTTATGCGTTATAGGAAGTTTGTTTGTTCCAGACAAGGGAAACGTGACAGCAAGTTGCTAACCGAGGAAGGGCATAGCCGTCGGCTCAGAGCCGAGACACTCTACTTCTGCGAAGCACACCTGACTGTCAAGCTTGACCAAAAGCGTGGGGTTTGGTATGTTGCAAGTTTTGAGGACAAGCATAGCCATATGTTGGCAGGACCGGACGAGGTACCTTTTCTTTGGTCCCACAGAAAAATCAAAGAGTTTCAGAAGCATGAGATAATGTCCATGGAAGCTGCAGGGATTAGAATTCACGACATGATGGATTGCCTCATCAGCAAACATGTATGGTATGGCGGTGTTGGTTTTACCAGGCATGAAATATACAACCTTTGTGCCAGGGAGAAGAGGAAGCTGCTTTCAAAAGGTGATGCTGCCACAGCCATAGGCATCATGGCCAGTAGGAAACAGAGGGATCCTAGCTTCTTTTTCGAGTACATGCTAGATAAGGAAGGACACTTGAATAGGATGTTCTGGTGTGACTCCCAGTCTCGTCATGACTATGAGGACTTTGGCGACGTGCTTGTATTTGACAGCACGTACAAGGTGAACCGCTATGGTATGCCATTCATACCTTTTGTTGGTCTTAACAATCACCGGAAGACCACTGTTTTTGGTTGTGCCATAGTTTCGGACGACAGACATACGTGTGGCTGCTGCAGACTTTTTTGAGGTCCATGTGTCAAAATATGCCAAAGAGTGTAATGACAGACGCCGACGCTGCGATGATCAAGGCAATTCACGAAGTCTTGCCAGACGTGTGGCACCGTATATGTACGTGGCATATAGAAAAAATATGAAGATTCACCTCAGTCCCAAGTCCTTGAAGGAGTTCCGAACCCTTCTGTACTACAGCACGTCCACGGCCACGTTTGACGAGAGATGGCACGTGTTTACCAAAAGATGGCAGTCGGAAAAAACAGTAACATGGTTGAGACAGATGTATAAGAAGAGGAGACTGTGGGCCGCGGCTTATCTGACAGAGGGGTTTTGGCTTGGCATGAAAAGCAACCAGCGGAGTGAAAGCCTAAACTCATGCCTTCACCTCCACCTAGACGGTGAAATGACCCTGGTGGATATGATTTTGCTTTATGAGAACGCCGTTGTACGTATCCGTGAAAACGAGGCGCGAGATGACTGCACGGCCTCACGGAGTTTACCGGTGCCAGTTACTAGCTCGAGGGAACTTGAGATAGCTGCTTCTCACGTCTTCACTCCAGCAAACTTCTATATGTTGCAAGATGATCTTAGAAAAATTGATGGCATGGAGATTGTAGAAATTAAGCTGGGAGACGGATCACAGAAGTACATCGTGGCCTGGAAGAATAACCAGAATAGCCGTTTTTGGGTGGAGTATACAGCAGTAAATTCCGCAGAACCTATACGGTGCAGCTGCAGAAGAATGATTCGAAAGGGTCTACCTTGCAAACACATATTCCACGTACTGAAGTACTTGAACATATCTGAAATACCAAAGTGTTCAGTTCTTGTTTGGTTCATGAAACAAGCAAGGTTGGGACTGCCCGCGAGGCGCACAAGCGATCTGTTGGGATATGGTTGGACTGGGGCAGAGGAAAGAATGAAATATAGCCAGGTCAGTGTGTTAGCTTGAGAAGCTATGCATGCGGCATGCAAACACCCAGCTTTGTGGGATCAGTTACAGAATAGTTTGAAGGTTGTGATAGCTAAGAGTCATGAGTATGATCTGCTACAGGAAAATTTGAGCAACAATATAAATGACTTCAGTAAGTGTGCGGTTGAATATGTAGACGATGGTGAAGGCAACATGGTCGCAGTTAAAGATCCTATGAAAGTGTCCAGCAAAGGTGCAACAAAGGTAGATGAGAACCGCCCTGTCTCGAAAAATGGAAGACCACTCTCTTTTGATGAGTTGAAAACCCGGTGCGGCGCTTGCAAATTGCTAGGACACACTAAACGTAGCAAGAAATGCAAACTAAATCAGAAGTAAGTGTTTGTATGCATTCTGGATTATTGAAAAAATGATCATTCATTAACTTATCTTGTCTTCTATGATGTGCAGAACAGTGGAGAAGGAAGAAGTGTAGAACACTTGCTTCAATTTTTTACGGATAAATCGAGTGAACATGGCAGTATATCCTTTTCACATTATGGCATCAATTTTAGTTCGACGTTTAACATCGTGTTTGGATCCTATACATATCTTCTATACCTAAATAGCTAGCCCCCACTACTAGATTTGTCATCACCTCAATTATTTACAGCCTTCCGATCAAAATTGTGTGGCATCAAGGAATCATGCATGTGCTCATAAGTTACTTTTTGCATTAATGTAAATTATGCCACCTCATTGGTCATGCATGTCTTATTTTCCCAACGCATGCATGCATTTTTTGCATTAACCTATCAACTCAAAGAACGCCACTTCATCAATCATGTCTTCTATTTGTGGGGATTTTTTTTTCTCTTTTATACATCATTTTGCCACACACACTTCTTTTAAGTTTTATCATTTTTAACATGTAAAACTCTTACATTTAATTTCATTGGTTTTAAGCACTAATTTATGGATTGGTTTTAACACGGTTCCCGCGCGTTGGGGCATCATCTAGTTGTAGCAACTCGATCGACACTTTGTTTAGTGGGAGTGTCAAATTTTTACAACAAAATCTGACCTAAATAAATTAGCTATAAATTAGAAAGCATATTGTACATTTCCCCTCCCCACGTCCTAACTGCCATTAAATCACCTAACTTACCACTCCCCACCACACATTCACCCACCTACCTCGCGCGCCGGTTCGAACTCCCCTTATCCCTACCTACAGTAGATCGAGAAAACCCCCGCCGGCGACCGCTGCAGCCGCCTCCATGGAGAAAAGCCTCAGCTGGCAGAGAGCGATGATGAAGCTCGCCGGCGATGACGAGGGGTGGCGCGCCCAGTTGGCGGAGGTGTGCAGCTGGTTCCCCAGCACGGAGATGTTGGTCAACCAGGCGCGTGGCCTCGTCAAAGTCCTCACCGACGCCGAGAAGAAGCGCGCCTTCCCCTACGGCTGCGGCGTCCCGCCGGCTCTCCTCCTCGTCTGGGCAATGCGAGAGTCCATGCTGAGCGACTCCCCTGTTCAGCGTGCAAGGTGGTGGATGTACCGCTCCACCACCATGACGATGCGGCCAGATCCAGCACGCGTCGCGTCGATGGCAGAGCGCATCGACGTCGAGCTCGCTATTCCTGCGCCCGTGAGCCCGGACTACCAGGTCCGCCACGTGTCGAAGCCAGTCTTGCCGTTGGGCTCTGACGTCGTGGAGGACGACATGGACGAGGTACTGCTCATCCCTGATGACCCTGAGGAGGGCGAGGAGGACGTCGTGCAGATGGTAGCGCCGGTTGCCGTCGAGGGTGGCAAAACAATGCCCATCGACGTCAAGCTCCTTCCCCTGCACCCTGACATAGTGAAGGTGGAAGAAGAGGAGGTGGCTCAGGATCAGGTGGCGCCGGTGGTGGTCAAGAAGAAGGCTTCTCCATGTGTGGTGCGCCGCTCACGCCGCCTCAAATTTCTGAAGAAGTGAAGATGGGCACAGTTGCTGAAGGAGGATGAAGCTGCTGGTTATCTTTAGTTAGGTATGCTGTTATATGTTTCAGCATATAAGTTAACATTATTTTGGGTTTGATGTTGGTTAGGTATGCTTTTATATGTAAGCATATAAGTAATGCAATCGGTACGGTTTGATCGGGTTCTTTGTGGCTGAAGAACTGAATATCTACTACTCACCCTAAGTGCCAAGTTCAGTTAAATTTCTGAATATTGAATATGTATTGTTGCTTTGCTTCAGTGTTGCATGGAAGCTGCTAGATGTTGCTCCTATGTTGCAACAAGACAATGTACTAGTCTGCTACATAAATCAGTAGTGTTGCTAGGTGATGTGCCCATGTGCATCACATACCAAATATAGAACATGCCAAAAGTGCATTGTTTGTGAAATACAGGACATGCCAAAAGTGCATTGTCTGCCAAATATAGAACATGCCAAAAGTGCACTGTCTACCAATCATTATGGCCCCATGTTATTTATGCTGCAATCTCTGTTACACTTTGCCCATAAACTGAATAGCAAATAATTCAGCATCATTTCATCATGTCAATTACAATGATGTCAATAACTTTATGAACAATCTACTTGCTAACTATGACAGCAATCATAATGGCAAGCAGGCCAAGATACAGAAGACCTCCAAATCCTAAAATCCTATCCCTATAGAGCAATATCTCCTTGTGCATCTTAACCATTGCCCTCTTTTCTTTCTCATTCCTTTTAATTTCAGCTTCATATTCTGTAATCTTAGTCTCCAGTTTCTTGTTCTTCATGGCAAGATACTTAATGACTGACTTTGCTTTGCTATCCCACTCCCCATCAACCCATTCAACATACTCAGAAGTGATATCATCTTAAATAAATCATGAGCAATTCAAGTCATTTTATAACTGAACTTGTCGCTGCAAGCGTTAAACACTGAACTTTTTTGCAGCTTGACCGCAATAGTAGTACTAGTTTGAAGATCATGCTCAGTACACTAACCTCAAACACACATCCCCCGAGTGCGCTACCAAAATTGTCTGCATCTATGCAGACACGGGCACTAGGAGTTTCCTGATGACCACATAGATGGAGCTTGTCATGGCCACAGGTGATGAATTATGGGCGATAATGCTGGGATGTAAAGAACAACGGTAAAGAACTTACCTTTTTGCCACCAAAGTGTAGCACTGAAGAAATCCTAGCCGTGGGTTCTCCCGGCCCGCCGCCGCCCACGAAACCCCCATCCCCTGTTCCACTAGATCCGCCGTCGCTGCCTCCTGTGCCACTGAATCTGGCCCACCTGCTTTGCAGGACCCAGGGTTCGACCTAACTTGCGGTCGCCACCGCTCTTCTCGCTGCAGCCGCCGCCGCCCGATGCCCAGCTCGCTGTCATGCTTTCGCCGTCGAGATTTGGAGGCGCAAATAGAGAGGGAGGGCTAGGGATTTGGAAAGGGAAACGAGAAAAGGGGAAAGATCGATGTGAACCTGGCAAAATGGGCTGGTGTAGCGCTGCCGGGAAGATAGCCCCGCCTGTGGGGCCCCTCACATGGTTAGATGGGCCGTTCCTGGCATTATGGTGAGTACATAAAAAGTTAATTATACATATAATAAAAAAACGACGGGTTTGTAGAACAAACTAGAAAAACATGATGCCTGATAACACACGATAGAGCCAACGAGCTGACATGACTAATTTTGATGAGTGTAATATTACATTTTGGCTTGATATATTTACTTATCTACCATGACTACTTTTCATAATAATGTGATGAGGGGGAATTACTGGGAGATTATGCAAGATGATGATATGCAGATAGCTAAAGCAGAATGCTAAGCTTGGTAGAGTTTAAAAAAAGTTAAGATTGTGAAATTTTTAATATGAAACTTATGAGAGCACTTGAAGAGAAAAATAGAATATTATAAAAAATTGGAGAAGGAGAAAAATATTAAGCAAGAACAGTTGATAAGTGAAGCCGTGAAAAATACAATTATAAAAAATTGGAGAAGGAGAAAAATATTAAGCAAGAACAATTGATAGGTGAAGCCAAAACTTTATTGGTACGACCAAATTGTCTTCTCCGAGCGAATTTTATGACCGAATTGTCTTGTACGAGCAAATTGTCTGACAGACACATACACATGCATGTGCCCTGTTTATTACATAAAATGTTAGAACCCCTAAGATAATCATGCCGTCGAAACCTTCGACCGGACTAAATCCAAACCACTAAAACTTCAATCTTGCATGCCGCATGGATTCTTCAGGCGCGCCTTTTGCTTGCGATTTCGCGAATCTTGTTCTTCACACACTCCATCGTGTTTGAAGGTGACATAATCAACTCTGGGACGAAACGTCTTCTCCTTGCGTCAACGGTGGCCTGCAAAAAATGACATAAAGGTTACATGAACCGAAGTTGCTACACCACCATAGTAGCTAGTCTACAAACGAAAATAACAGCATACCTATGTAAATTTGCGGGTGATTTTGTCCCCGTCCCAATGTTCTAGACATTCTGTGACAAAAAGACCACAAGAGTTCCTGGTACATATGCAGACATTAGCGGTGGGCAATACAAAAATGTGTGTTGTTGTTTGATTGTGCATGATGTCCTATTAACTCACCCATCCTCTTGCTCGGGTATGTCATACTCCTTGATAGGCCACTTACTGGATATTTCCCTGGTGTAATAAGATTTGCCTGACGCATATCGTGTGCTATAGCCATTCGCTATAAAGAGGATAGTGTTAAAGAACAATCATAAACAATATGTAAGAGCAATGGTACAAATGTTGGTTACATTACCAGTGCTTTAACAGTCCTCTCAGTCAGGTCCAGAGGATAGAGCGAATCGAGAACTTGGAATTCTTTCTTGATCATGTGCATGACCACGGTCATCCAGTGGCTATTGTCGATATTCAACGCGATATACGTCTACAGTGCAAAAAACCATTACGTAGCAAAAGAAATACTTGATGAACTATCCTGTAGTGATGAATCACAAACATTACGTACCTTATCACGCACAGTATACTCTTTCGTGACTCTATTAACTGCCCCAGCTTTGGTCAGAGCACTATCCATGTTGCAGCTAGATGGCAATGGATCGTCATTTGCGATAGCACGATCTACAAGGAATTTGGACCTCCACGCTGGACAGAGGTAACGATCATGACCAACACGCAGCTCCAAATGTCCCATATAAGCATCAATAACCTGCATAGAATATAGCGCATTACATGTTGAGAGTTGAGACATAGATTTTTGAGCATTTTAAAAATAGGACATGCAAGTAGTACTTACATCGTCCGACAGCCATCTATGGCCTAGTACCGGTAGAATCCTTTCGGAAGTTAGAGTTATGCCACGACCTTCACTGTAGTAATTTTTTTTGTTCTTGTTCTTCTCAGTGGTAGCAGCTAACTCGACAAATGAAACAACAGCATCAATTATTTTCGGCGTCAACTCATTTGCCACAACCTCCAGCACATTATTGTTCAAAAATAGAGCTGCATGAAATAATATGAACGTCAACAATGGTGATCATATGCATTGGTAGTAAATAAAAAAATTAAGAATGTTAGTTACGATACCTCTAGTAGCAGTACTAGTACCAGAGGCTCTCTGACCACGGCTGGTACGCCTACCGGGCTTGTCAAGTGCGAAGGGGGATTCAAATTTCTTGGGAACGGTGTGCTTCCGCTTACCGGACATAACCTCGTCATCCTTATCGATTGTTGCACCCTTTTTTCCATTCGCCTTAGCCATGAACTTTCTGACAGAAGATGGACAAATGTCTATGTCCGATGAAGGTGCTACAGTAGAAGTACCAACCACCCAAGGGTTTTCCAGTGTAGCCCCACATACATCATTACGCTTAAAAGGTGAAGCTTCGTTGTGTCCATTCAGCTTCGGTGGGGTTTTCTGATTCAAAAACTAAATCGTGTGAACATTTCTAGACGAAAAAAATTAAACGAGAAAATTATAGACAGAAAGATAAATACATAGTACCTCAGGTACAGTTTTATGGTCGGGAAGCACTATATCAGGCTGCGTCATGTCAATGATCGGGTGTCCATCACTGTCCATGTCTTCCTTGTACACGAATTCTTTCTTTTCATATGGACCATTCTCGAACGAATCCACTTCCTCCGGATCATTCTCCGCGGATGGCACGGCAGCAGCCGGCTTGTACATGACACCTGCTTTGTTCAACTTCTCCAACAACCTCTTCAATAGAAATATAAACTTAGTAATGGTAGCATGGTTTAAAACAACAAACATACTCTAAACTATAAAGTTTGGGTGTGAAACCTCAGCAACTATATCAGGGATTTGGCTCATCTCGGTGTGTATGAAGTCCATGCACCGCTTCAGTACAAGCTCCATCAAATCTTCCGACAATGCGGCTGTCGTCGACTTCTTTGCGTTTCCAGTTGCAGGCTTGGTTTTTGGCTTCATGGTAGGCGCGTTATTTGGGATGTCGGGCTCCTGAGCCCTATACTCCTGGGTGATATTATTTTCGATCTGCATGCGATATTGAAGTACATGTGATGAATAAAAAATAAATAGTATTAAGTTACAAAACATTTAAGAAAGACGAAACACAATGACTTACCCTTACGTTACCACGTCCGCGCCCATTATCAAAGTCGAACCTATCTCTCCTAGTGGCTGCACCTTCTGTCCAGTTCCTCATAAGAGGTTGTATGCACAAGTTGGGATTATAGGCGCATTCGCCTTGGACCGGTTGCACCTTCTCCCAATACAAGTACTACAAAAAAATATAAGGATTTAGAGTTAGTAAAATACATCACATAAAATTGCAATGATATGATAATTGACATTATGCAACAGGTCTGATATGTGTACCTGCAAGAGAGCCAAATTGCCTTTCGGCCATTGGCGCAGGTGTTTGCCTTTCTTCACTATGCGAAGGCAATCAAGGAGAACACGCATGGTGAAGGCATTCCAGTTAATCTTTGAAATACGTTTCACATCGTAGACCAAAGCGTAGTACTGCTTTGACACAATCTTGCTCGACATGGGAGCAATAATTGTTCCTAACAGGACCAACACTACTTTGCGAAGGAAATCGTCGTCGGTGGCTTTACTTTAAATTATGTCCTCAATGAGATTATCTATCACTATGTTTTCTGATGTCTTACTGAGAAATTGTGGCGGCACCCGCTCCTTCATGTCCTCGCCTTCTTCAGTCAGAATATCCGAAGCGGACAGTCCTTGGTTCTCGAGGTTAAAGATGCACTCGACGTCGACCGCACCGAGAGTCACCTCCCCAACCTGCTCTTGTATAATGAATCTGCCCGTGCTGGCCTGAAAATTCTCAATCATATACCTAATCAGCAGGGTACGCATCTTAATAGATGGTATCTGCAGCATGCTGCGCAATGATGTATCAGCCACTCTAGCGCGTTGATCGCTCGATAGATCTGCAACAAGCTTGCACCATTTCTCCACTGCGCATACTATTTCTCCATTCAGCTCGTCCATCCTGTTGAAAGAAAATATATAACTTCGTGACATTAGCTAGCACTAAAGCAAAAATAACAATAGGCATGCAAAAGTATAAAACTTTCTGGCAGTAGCTAACACTAATGCAAAAATAACACTAATGGAAATACAAAACTATCACCATGTATACTGCAACATGCAGCCAAAGTATGTGCTGACATGAGGCAATAAAAAAATAATTACAATTGGTAATTGAATTTACTTGCATCTGATCAAGTTCTTTGAGTATCATATAAATTATATAATCAATAAAATTAATATGGTAAATTGTTACTTATTCGTCTGGTTGTCTTACTAACAGGGTGACAAATTGTTCAGCTGTAAATAAACTACAGTATATAGCAATGGTACCTATTTGAGGTTCATCAACATCTAATGTTAATAACTCTTTAATGTTCTATGTGCACAATATTATAATTGGATCGTGTGACAAAAATATAATTGGATCTTGTGACAAAAAATGTATTGCGTCATGCATCTAGTCCAGTTCATACTAGTTGAAATTATGTGGTAAACCTAAGTCCATCAAAGCAACGAGACGGAGGAAGTAGCTTGCTTTGAAGGCGCGAGGGAAAGAGGACAATTTACTTGATCTGTCGACAAAGATGAAAGAAGTCGGCGATGCGTTCTCGACGTAGTTCGTCGAGGTCGGCCTGCACGTGCGGACGACCTTGATCTTCTCGGGATTTTTGTGGCGTGTGGGATGCGACGGACGGAGCTGTCGACGCCTCACCGGCAGGAGTCGATCTAGTCGACGACATGTGCGAGGAGGAGGAGATTATATACGAGGTCGACGCCTAGGTCGTCGTAACTTCCCTGTGGCCAATGTCGCGATCTATATTTTCCTCCGTTGAAGCGAGGCTGAACGTGCTCCTCAATCGTAGGGATTAGGAACATATGGATTAGCACGATCCCAGAATTGTGTAACAGAACGGCAACTACTTCCGTGATCGACGTGCGTGTGATCGACGTGCATGGAAAGCGCATCATTGTGGGCTCCACAATATGGATCCGACACTTATTTGCGATCTGGGCCGGCCCACCTACCTGCATTCACTAGTAGAAAAGGGGGCAATGGTCCAGGCCGGTCCAGCCCATTAGTCCCGATTCAATCCAGAACCGGGATCAATGGGGGCATTGGACCCGGTTCTTGAGCCCCGGGGGCCGGCCGGGCCACGTGGGCCATTGGTCCCGGTTCGGCTGGACCTATTGGTCCCGGTTGGTGGGACGAACCAGGACCAATGGGCCTCGCTCTTGGCCCAACACCATTGGTCCCGGTTGGTGGGACGAACTAGGACCAAAGGGTTGGTCCTCGTTGCGGCCAGAGTTTAGTCCCACCTCGCCAACCGAAGGGGAATTGGACCGGTTTATAAGCCCCTCCCTCTCTGACATATTGAGCTCCTCTGAAAATGAAAATAGATGCCCTTATATAGGAAAATTAGCCTAAATTCATACGGATTTCAATTGAAATTCGTTATGAATTTAAGTTGATTTTCCTCTATAAGCGCATCTATGCTCATTTCTGAGTAGTTTTTTTTCTTTTCTGCTATATTTATTTTTTTCTTTTTATTTCTGAGTTGTAATAAGCCATTAAAAATAAGGATATATGCTCCTTTTTTAGTACAGTTAATCACAACTATTTTTTGCTTCTATTCATTTCTGAGTAGTTTTCTATATAGTTTTTTTCTTTTCTGTTATATTTATTCTTTTGTTTTTATTTCTGAGTTGTAATAAGTCATTAGAAATAAGCATATATGCTATTTTTTTAGTAAAGTTAATCAAAATTATTTTTTCTTCTATTTATTTCTAAGTGGTTTTTGATATAGTTTTTTTTCTTTTCTGCTACATTTATTTTTTTCTTTTTATTTCTGAGTTGTAATAAGTCATTAAAAATAAAAAAGAGGCGCAATGCTCGTTAAGACGAAGCCGCTCCCCCGGAGCAATACGAGTGGGTCAACGGTAGTCACACGACGATGCCTTCATCATGGTAACGACATGGAACGCCGCCATCGCCCGCCGTCAGCTCGGTTTTCACCGGCAACTACGTCTCCCCGACTCGCAGCTGGTGCCAGATGACGGATCCCGAGATCCGAACACCCAGCCTCAGGCCGACCACCTCTGACTGAAGAGATGACCACCATCGTCGGCTGCAACGGTCAGAATTATTTTTTAGTAAAGTTAATCAAAATTATTTTTTCTACTATTTATTTCTGAATTGTAATAAGTCATTAAAAAAAAGAGGCGCAATGCTCGTTAATTTGCTTCAAGCCTTTCGGAATAGTGTCAACTACACTGCTCATAGCTCTGTGCAGTCTACCGTATTCCTCAAGGCTTGAAGCTAACCAACGTGCAGGAGCATTGAGCCTTTTCGTCATCGTCTCTGCACTCAGGGCTTATAAACAACTGCGACTGCCTCTCGCTTGGCGAGGTGGGACTAAAAAAACAGCTGCAGGAAGAATAAAAAAAAAGAGCTGCAGAAAATAAAAAAGTAGTTACACGGGTCCATTGGTACCGGTTCATGGAACCAACCGGTACCAATGCCGCTCTTTGGTCCCGGTTCATTGGACCAATTTGAAAACTAATGGCACTAACAGAAAGTTTATAATTTTCCTAAAACTAAAAACAAAAACAATTAAAAAATAAAACAAAAAACAAAAGAAAATAAATAATGCAGAAAACAAAAGGAAAAAACTGGAAAAAAAATAAATATAGCAACAATAAGTAAAGAAAACAAAAAAACAAAAAAATGCCTCCTACTGGGCCCCCACGACCTGAATACGACTAGAAACCCTACTATGGGCCAGGATTCAGGCCCGCAGTAGGCCCAGAAGGTCCATCAAGCAAAGCAATAGCAAGTAGGCCCGAAAGCCTGCGGTGGAGAGGAGCTCGAGAGGGGTGCGGCAGTGGGGCTTATAAACCACTGCGCGCCCCTCTCGACTAGCGAGGTGGGACTAAACTTTGGCCCCGAGGCTGACAGCACAGATGCCTTTGGTCCCGGTTGGTGGCACCAACCGGGACTAAAGGGTGGGCATTAGTCCCGGTTGGAGCCACCAACCGGGACCAAAGGTCTTCGTTTCCCACCCTTTGGGCTGCTGAAAAGAGGCCTTTGGTCCCGGTTGGTGGCTCTAACCGGGACTAATGCCCCCTTTAGTCCCGGTTGGAGCCTCCACCCGGGACCAATGCTCTTGCTATATATACTGGACTTAGCAGTTTTCGCCAAATCCCATATCTTTCTCGCCCCTGCCCCGAGCCTCTGCTCCTCGTCGCCGTCGCCGCCGAGCCCGCCCCACGCCGCCCCGAGCCCGCCGTCCCCGTCGCCGCCCCGAGCCCACCGTTGTCGCCGCCCCCATC
>NC_041389.1:689584710-689588676 GCF_002162155.2 Triticum dicoccoides | reverse complement strand
CGCGCGCCAACGTCGCCAGCCGTCGCCCCTGCTCCGAGCCCGTCGTCCCCGTCGCCGCCCCCGAGCCCGCTGTCCTCGTCGCCCCTGCCCCGCGCCACCCCGAGCCCGTCGTCGCCCCTGCACCGCGCCGCCTCGACGCCGACGTGAGCGTTTTTTTATTTTTGTTAGATTTTTTTTAGATTCTTTTTGTAGTTCATAGATTCTTTTTGTTAGGTTAGATGTGTAGTAATTTAGATATGTAGTTCATAGATTTTTTTTGTTAGATTAGATTTTTTTGTTAGATTACATGTGTAGTAATTAATTTGTTCATATTATGTTAGATATTTTTGTTAGATTAATTAGATTTTTTTGTTAGACTAGATATGTGTAGTAATTAATTTGTTCATATTATGTTAGATTTTTTTCTGTTAATAGATTTTTTTGGTGATATTATTATTGAATATGCATGTTTGGTGATATTATTGTTAATAGATTTTTTTGGTGATATTTAGATTGTGTAATTAATTTTGTTCATAGAATTTTAATGATTTTTTTGTTCATAGTATTTAGAAAAAGGAAAAAAATAAGAAGTAGTTTATATATAGTTGAACTAGCTAGTTGATTTAATAAACTAATTTATTTTACTATATATAGAAGTAGTTTGTTTTTAGTAAGTACTACTTATTTATTTATAGTAAGTGCTTAGTAGTTGAACTACATAGTTGATTTAATTAATAAAACTACTTTTATTTAACTATATATAGAAGTAGTTCCCGCGTCGACGTCGGCGATGCCTATCCTGCATCCTCGTTGTTGTCGACTCGGCGGTGGAGGCCTGCTTGATCAGGGCCATGTTCGGGACTGGGCTCCGCCGGGTTGGTATTGGGAGGTGCTACCTTCCGGGGGACGTAGGTTGGTGAGGAGGCAGCCCGTTGTTGACCCGATCCTTGTTTGGTGGCGGTCGCGTGGGCCAGTGACGGTGGTGAGGCATCCGGACACCGCGGAGGTGGTACGTCACCGTGTCAGCGAGGAGGACGAGCACGTCCGTCGCTACATGGTTGCATTGGAGGGGAGGTTCGACAATACCTGGCAGGTTCTTCAGGGATCTCACTGGAGCTATGATCATGTGATGGTTCCTTATCTTTGGGTGTCCACCGCCTGCGTCGATACCCGTCGGGAGCTACGGTTCTAGTTGTATTAGTGATAATATTCGACGATGTACGGACACCAAGAGATGATGTACTTTTGCTTATAATTATTGAATGCATGCTAATTTGAATACTATACTTTATTTCATGATTTGGTTTTGCTTATTTTATGATTTGGTTTTGCTTATTGAATGCTCATATTGGATAATTTCTCCTTCACTCCCGTGTGCTAGACAATTTGATATAATTAATAATGCATTCGGGAATGAAAGGAGGAGCTACGTACATCGATCATCGATACTCAACCCGTGATTAATAATAATGATCTAGTTTAATATTTGAATTATGAACGTATAGGCCGGAAATGTCGTACTCATCGGACGACGAAAACCGCCAAGGGGAGTGCGACTGGTGCCACGACGACCGAGGTATCTGCGACAGGTTCATTGTGCTGGACGAAGATCGGCGCTTCAGCATTAAGCTCGAGGAGACCTTCGATGTTCATACGGTACGCAACCGACGATAATAGTTTTTTTTCTTAATTACTCAGGACTTCAACTATTTTAATCATGACAATATTTTTCATCTTTTCCAATTCGACTAGCTTATCCCATGCTTTGCAAGACGCTATGTCTTGGAGAGGATGGGTTTTGAAGACCATGAAAGTTTCGAAACCAAAAAAATTATCCTAAGTACCCATCATGGTGTGGATTTTCAAGTAAAGATGTACAATGCTCATAGTGTAACCCATTTCGGTTGCAAAAATTGGGAAGCACTTTGCAAGATGTATGGTTTTGATGAGGGTATGCTTGTTACCATGGATCTTGGTGATCCTACAATCGAGCAAGAGAGACCTACGATTTTCGTCCTTGTGGATACACCTCCAATTCTTCCCCCATGTGAGCTTAACATAGTTATTAAGTAATTTATATTGTTTATTTGAAAATAGTTGACAACTTATTCTCCATTGACAGCTTATTTTCATTCTTCAAAGAATGTGCGGAAGATGGTAGACAGAACCTACTACACCGAAGGCTCCGAGCTAACTTATCAGGAGAAAAATCATCTGGTCGGATTTTGTACTGATCTTGAGAATTACAATGTCTACAATCGAACTCCTCAACATTATGGTCAATACGTGCCACTAGTGCACGTGTTGAACTACGGTAACTACCATGGAGATACCCTGGTATGATTTTTTACTATTACAATATTCGTGCATCTTTTTGCACACTTCTAAAACTAGTACATCATATCATTGCTAACTACGAAGTTATTACTATGTTTTTCAACAGATAATCCCAAATGATTGTGTGCCTCATCTGATGTATACACGGGGTAGCCTTCATGTTTTGAACATACAACCAGGTCGTCCTACGAATCTCAACTGTCCATACCGGGTTTCTAAAAGAAGTGGAGACATGATAATCAAAGAATGGAAAAAATGTATGGACAGTCGTAAGGAGCATCTTGGAAGCAACATTCAGCGAAGGGCAAAAATTGGAGACAGGATGATCGCCATTCTTCATAATGGAGAGTCAGGGTCTATATTGTTTTATGCTATTTTACCTTAAGGGTGTTTAGGTCCTACCTGATAGTGATGATCATGTGCTAAGAACAATTATGTAGGGTTGGGTTCGATGACTATGAGGATGATGATCGTATGACTTATTATTAATAACGAGTAGAAGTTGTATATGATGATGCATGATTAGTAGGACTTGTTATTATATATATATATGATGATGTATGATGCAAGCATGCATGAGCATTTTATATCTGCGGGTGCAATGAACATAGCAGCAGCGTTGATAAACCAAGGACGAAGATATAAGAGAGGACACTTCTCTCTATTAGCTAGCTATAATAACAACCTAAAAATAACCCCTAAAGCAGCCACTTTTAAAAAAAATTACTTTTGGTCCCGGTTGGAGCCACCAACCGGGACCAAAGGCCCCCTGACTGGGGTGGGCGCACAGGGCCACGTGGAGGCACATTGGTCCCGGTTCTGGTTTGAACCGGGACTAATGGGTGGAGGTATTAGTAACGACCCATTAGTCCCGGTTCATGAACCGGGACTAAAGGCCCTTACGAACCAGGACTAATGGGTGGTTTTCTACTAGTGATTGTTTCTTCCCTCAAAATAAATATCATTGGTTCATCCCTAAAAAAACTCTTTGTGACATGTATTAGTTATTGTATACTTGTATATGTTCAACAATATTTATAGCATCTCTATCATTTCTACAATATTATACATGCATCGAGTGTCGGAAATGAACGATACTTGTCATGCATGCATGCCATGGTCATCGTAGGTTACGGCTTAAGTTTGGGATCATTTCGTGAGATCGTAAAGAATAATAGATACAGGGTATCAAACCTATAGAGTTTTTGCTTCAAAGGTACTTCGATCGAGATATTGGACATAGAATGCCACTCTTTAAAAAGGAAAAAACGGTTACGCCTAAACCACTTTCAGACCTGCCCTCCGGTAGACCCGAATGGTCCTGCTTGTACATGGTGCATGTGGAAGCATGCATGAGATGACCCCAACTTTTGGGAGCATGTGGGCTTGGCCAATGTGGTCCCCCAGGCAAGGTGTGCACGAATTCGGACACAAAACGCACGTTGCGTCACGTGGGGGCAGTGTTGTAGGGTTTTGTCGCCAGAAAACCCTAGAAATTGCATCGAGTGTCGCATATGAACGATACTTGTCACGCATGCAAGCCATGGTCATCGTAGGGTATGCATGAAGTTTGGGATCATTTGGTGGGACCGTCAACGAAAACCAATTTCAGACCTGACCTCCGGCAGACCCGAATGGTCCTGCTTGTAC
>NC_041389.1:689582090-689583995 GCF_002162155.2 Triticum dicoccoides | reverse complement strand
AGGCGTGCACGAACTCGGACACAAAACGCACGTTGCGTCACGTGGGGGTAGTGTTGTAGGGTTTTGTACTCGGAAAACCCTAGAAAATGCATCGAGTGTCGCAAATGAACGATACTTGTCATGCATGCATGCATGCCATGGTCATCATAGGGTATGCATTAAGTTTGAGACCATTTGGTGGGACCGTCAAGGAAAACCAATTTCAGACCTGATCTCCAGCAGACCCGAATGGTCCTGCTTGTACATAGTGCATGTGGGGGCATGCATGAGATGACCCCAACTTTTGGGAGCATGTGAGCATGGCCAATTTGCTCCCCCCCAGGCAAGGTGTGCATGAGTTCAGACACAAAACACACGTTGCGTCACGTGGGGGCAGTGTTGTAGGGTTTTGTCGCCGGAAAAACCCTAGAAAAAGCATCGAGTTTTGGAAATGAACGAAACTCGTCATGCATGCTTGCCATGGTCATCGTAGGGTGTGCATACAGTTTGGTCTGAATTGGTGAGACCGAGAAGATAAACCTGCTCCTGGTACATGGTGCATATGGAGGTATGCATGCAACTGTCCCAACTACATTTGATTTAATAATATTTCAAGTATCAAACAGAAAATAAAATTTATAATTTGGAATGAAGAATTGAAATAATGAAGAAGTGCAATAGAACATAACATATTATCTTACATTTTGGAAATATTTCGAATATAAAGAAGAGAACAAATATTAGAATGGAGAAGTGAAATAAAACAGAACATTTTATCTTACAAACTAAAAAAAATTCAAAAATAATAAAGATAAGAAATATTAGAATTAACAATTAAAATAGAACACACCATTTTAGTTTATATTTCGTAAATATTATCAATATACAAAAGAGAGCGAACAAATGCAATAAAACATAACAGAATTTGGCTTATTTTTAAAATTTTAGTAAACACTTTTACAAATAATATAGAAAAAAGAGATTTGATTTTAAATATTAGAAATATAAACAAGAAAAGAAACAAAGAAAATAGAAAACATATCAGCGCGCGGGTAAGGCTGCCCTGGGCCAGCCCGCCAGAATTGGGCCCAAGGCGGAGCCGCGCAGGGCACATCGCAACGCATAGCCGTTGGGTGGTGGGAGTTTAGTCCCACCTCGCCAAGCGAGAGAGCGCCTCACCGGTTTATATACCCAGCTGCAACTCCCCTCACAAGCTCCTATCAATTGCAGGCAGTACATTGCCTAACTCTCGTACCCTCTGCCCCGTGGGGCCTACTAGTAGCAGAGATATTCTGCACCACGGGCCTGCATCCTGGCCCCTGCACAGCAGGGTTCCTAGTCGTATGCAGGCCGTGGAGTATGAATTCTCCTGCTCTTGTAGGTGGGCACTTTTTTTGGCATATTGCCATGTGTATTGATCTTCAAATCACACACTAAATTATACACATGCTCACTTGCATTCAATATACAATTTTTTTTTGTAATACATGACAAGTTAATGTTTTGACCTTCAAGTCATCTAATTAATTTTTTTGAAATTGTTTGAATTTTTTTATTAATTTATAATGCCTTTTAGACTGACTGGTCAAAACATCGGTCTATACCTCAGGGGGGCATTGTAAAAAATTCCTTTTCCAAATTTTCTTTCATGGCCATGATTGGCACATGTGGGTCACCATGTTCAAGAAAGTTTGTGTGATTTGCAGGTAGTGGGAAAAATCACATTTTTTCAAAAACTGACTTAAATTAAGACCAAATGGCCCCTCCGGAATGCGATCATTTTTTCGACCACCTCCAAATGACCTCGACTTTTGCACACATCATCTATTGCACAAACAAAGGTGGGTTCCAAAGGTTTTATATTTTTATGAATTTTTTATTAATTTATAATGCCCTCTAGACTGACTGGTCAAAACATCGGTCTAT
>NC_041389.1:689561222-689581495 GCF_002162155.2 Triticum dicoccoides | reverse complement strand
GAAAAATCACATTTTTTCAAAAACTAGCTTAAGTTAGACCAAATGGCCCCTCCGGAATGCGGTCATTTTTTCGACCACCTCCAAATGACCTCAACTTTTGCACACATGATCTATTGCACAAACAAAGGTGGGTTCCAAAGGCTTTGAAATTGTTTGAATTTTTTATTAATTTATAATGCCCTCTTCACTGACTGGTCAAAACATCGGTCTATACCTCAGGGGGCATTGTAAAAAATTCTTTTTCCAAATTTTCTTCATAGCCATGATTGGCACATGTGGGTCACCATGTTCAAGAAAATTTGTGTGATTTGGAGGTGGTGGGAAAAATCACATTTTTTCAAAAACTAGCTTAAGTTAGACCCATGATATATGAAGCTATATACATACTAAACAATTATCTTATGAAAATACAAGTTCATTCATATGGACATAGAATTTCAGTTTTTGCTTTTGAACATGCATATGAAGGTATAAATGAATATCATTCCTCTCTTATTAACCCATGATATAGCAGTTTTTGACAGACAATGCAAATAGGACCTTTATATATAACTTCACAAACATGTCAGGTTTTCATTTCATTTGTAAATCTTAATAAATATTTAGTTCAGAGCAGTTCTCAATGATCACTCATAAGTCAGAATAAGTGAAATGGTGAAGCCTAATCCTACATCTAATTAAAATACCTTAACTCCAGCATCTAATTAAAAAACACTAACTCCTAGATCCACTGGAACATTGAATCACAAAATTTACGTACATATATCATTGGATATAAATGAATCCACTACAAATAACACTAACTAATACATCTAATTAAAATATCATAACTCTTACTTCTACTACATCATTCAGTCACACCATTTAATTACATTTATCTCTGCCTATAAATGAATCCAATACAATAGAAACCTAACTAAACATCTAATTAAGAAACACTAACTAGTACATCTACTACATCATTCAATCACAGAATCTATATAACTGTCTATAAATGAATAATACAAATAACCCTAAACTAACCAACTAATTAAAAAAACATACCTACTACATCTACTGGATTATTCAATCATACATCCTACATATAACTGGCTATAAATGAATCCAATACAAGAAAAGCCTAAGTAAACATCTAATTAAAAAACCCTAACTACTACATCTACTAGATGATTCAATCACAGATTATGTATATATCTGTCTATAATTGAATCCAATACAAATAAACCTTAAAAACCATAACTACTACATCTACTGGATGTGATTCAATCACAAATTCTACTTATCAGTGGCTCTAATTGAATCCAGTACAAAAAATTCCCAACTAAACATGTAATTAAGAAACCCTAACTAGTACATCTACTGCATGTGATTCAATCACAGATAGAACATATCTGTGGCTCTAATTGAATCCAATACAAAAACCCCCCAACTTAACATCTCATTAAAAAACCCTAACTACTTGATCTACTGGATGATTCAATCACAGAATCAAAACTTAACCTTCACTATAAATCAATCAAACATTTATAAACCCTAACTATCAGAAGGGGATGCAGTAACTAGCAACTACAAAAAACACTAACACCCAAAACTACTGCTTAACAGGGGTAACAGCAACGGAGGGGACTGCTGGCAAGGATTACCTACAGGTCCACGTGCTCGCCGCCGGCCTCCGCAGGTCCATCAGACGGGCCGCTCGACGCCGTCACGCCAAGCACCGGCACGGCTGAGTCCGCCACAGCGGAGTCCGCCACGGCCACCTTCTTCTCCTCCAGATCCGCCGCCGCAGCGACCGATCCAGCGCGTCGGGATGCAGCAGCTCCTGCACCCGCGCCGCCGACGAGGGTCTGCACAGCATCTTCCACGGTCTCCGCGCCCGTCTTCTGCAGATCTCCGCCCGCGACGGCGGCTTCACGACGGCCTTGCTCCATTCGAGCCAGAAGCAAGCAGGAGAAGAGAGGGAGGCGGCGGTGGTGAGCGAGCAGGTGGGGTGGCCGGTGAGGGAGACGATGAGGCAGAGCAGAGAGGAGGGAGAGGGAGGCGATTTGGGGGAAATGGGGTGGGCGATGCGGCCAATGCCCGTTCCCCTCCTCTTATACTAGGGGGCTTTTTCTGGAAACTACCCACGAACACGTGCACGCGCACGACCGCGGGGAAACGCAACCGCCAACGTATAATACACGTACACGCCCGGCGTACAATATACCACGGGCCGGCGCGGGCTCATACAAGGCTCTACGACTGGTCTACGCGCGCTATACACCCACCTGAAATGACCATCGTGCCCCTCATTACGAACCGCCATCGGCGCATCTGGACTGTCCTTGTGTTTTTCCCACTCGCGTTCAGCCCGGGGGGAGCACCGGAGCAGAAATGGACACGGGATTGATTGTTTACGCATACCATTCTGCAATCCGCGATGTTGTGTGTCAGCTGCGGCCCAATGAACTGCGCCCTTGCAGAAACAAGTGTCCAGATTTCTTCGCCAGCCAAAGCAGCAGTCTAATATAGAAGCACGTGCAAATTATCTTGAGCAGTACAACGAGGGCAGTGGGATTGGTAGCGGGTTATTGATAATTTAAATACTGACCGATATATCTGGCTCTAGGAATAAACGGAAACGAGACCGGTTGTTCACGTAAAGTGATTCGCCGTCAATCTGATGTTGACGTCGGAATATAAGAGCACATACTTCGTGGTCTAACGGGTCCTTTCCTAAAATCTGGGTCAATAGTGGGCTTGGGGTGATGGAGATGTACCTTGGCGTGGCATGAATTATGAAAGGCCTACGAAAAAAAAAGGTATTATTTCTTGCGTCAAGAACGTAGTTGAGCAGCATTTGCATGACAATAGACAAAGTGGCTTGCATGTACCAGGGGCGGCTCCAGCGTGGGGTCGTGTAGGGGCGGCCGCCCCGGGTAAGTTTTCGAAACCTAGGGTACCCCCGTGCTGATTTTGGCCGGCGGCCACCATGGGAGGCGAGCAGGTTCGCTCGAAGGTCCCAGGTGTGGTCGAGCATGAGGACGGGAGAGGAAAACGATTCGAGGAAAACGATTCGCCAGATAGTTGCTCGCTAGGAGATCTATAGATGGGCCAATTAAATAAGCCCAATAAAACTTTGATGGGCCCATTAGTTCCTTTTCTATCGATCGTGGAACTGATCGTCCTGAACTCAGGCGTTTCCTGTTTGGCACTGCAGACGCCAGTTATAGCTCATTTTGCAAACTGGCGCCTGCAGCGCTGCGAGCTGGGCCGGCCCATCTATTTTTTTTCCTGTTCAAAATGAAAAAGAACTGAGAACTGCAACTTGAACCGGCAACTACAAGCAGCAATGCACCAACCAACTGGCCACTAGAAATCACGTGTCTACATTCATCTTTCTATTCATTTCATCTTTCCTCTTTTCTTTTTCTTCCTTTCTTCTTTTAAATTGTTCCTGGTTCACACACTTTTTGTTAAAATGGGCGAACTCTTTTAAAAAATTTGAACTTATTTTCAAATTCAAGAACTTTTTTAAACTGATGAAATTTCTTTTTTCAATTTCAATTAACTTTTTCCAAATGAATGAACGTTTTTTCATTTTGATGAACTTTTTTCTAAATCAATGAAATTTCTTCAAATTTGATGAAGTTTTTTCAAATCAGTGAACTGTTTTTCGAATTTGATGAACTTTTTAAAATTGATGAACTTTTTGTTCCAAACCAGTGAACTTTTTTCATAATCGATGAACTTTTTTCATAATTGATGAACTATTTTCAAATGGAATGAATTTTGTTTTCAAAATTGACAAACTTTTTTTGAAAATCGTGAACTTTTCTCGAATTTGATGAACTTCTTTTAAAAATCATAAATCTTTCTTGAATTGACAAACATTTTTTTCACTTTGTATGAACCTTTTTCAAATTGATGAACTTTCTTCAAGTTCACTTTTATTTCATTGTGAATTCTATTTTATTTATATCATAAAAAAACAGGAGAACAAACTGGGTATGTCACTCCTACCTGCTAATGTTTTATTAAAAAAAAGGGTCAAATAGCGTATTGTCCTCATGCTGGACAACACAGCGGCGTCGCCCTAGCGTATCCTCCTCAGGAGCTCCCCTGAACTCACGCCCTGCTCAACAACAAGCGAGCAGGCAACAGAGGTAAGGACCAGGTTCTTTTGCTCTCCCCTAGTCTTCTCTTCTCTTCTAGTATCATGTTTAATTTGTTGTCATGTTAGCTCAATTCTTGGAAGTTGAACACTGAAAATTAACTAAAAATGTGATGTTCAGGCCATCTACCAAATCCTTCACGCATAAGTACAACTTAATGGTAAACGTTTGTTGTGTCTTTTGTTTGAATAAATGGCATACTATGCTGTGATTTAGATTATTCTATGTTTTTACATGTTTCATCTACCTAATGGACTAGAAGATTATTCTCGCAAAAAAATGGATTAGAAGATTAAATATTTGGGGAAAAAACATGGAAGATTTAGCCTGCGGGGATCCAGGTTAGACTTTATGTGATTTTTTGCGTTACAATTTTTTGCCTAGTTCTCGAGGGTGAAACTACTTTGATAAATTTATTATGTTGATAGTCTTGACTTCATGCATATTCTTGGCCAATTATTTTTCTTGATTGTCTTATTTGATCATATTGTGGCTTTGATTTATTTTTTTTAAGTCCGCCCCGGGTAACTTCAAATCCTGGATCCGCCACTGGCATGTACCTTTCGATCTCTTCAGTTGAGATGGTTTTCAGAAATCCGTCAATGGCTTTCCATCAACAACATGATCAAACCCTTCTGCTCGTCTGCTGGCGACTGACTTGTGAACAAGGTTTTGCCTTGTGTAGGCGTGACAAAACACGCCGCGCTGGTGGTTTCGTGATCTTGCGGGAGAGAGATGTCTAATCAGTAAAAATGCTTGACCGGCTTGGCACTGCTATGGAAAAAGATATCATTAAAATGAGTCACCTGGGCCCTGGCGCTAGTGGGCCTTTCATCTTCTTAAGCCCGGACGAGGCTGATGACGTGCCCTTCTGACCAGAGGAACTTTCCCCTATGGAGAACGAAAGGAGTTGTTCAACGACACGGTGTGGTAATAATTATGCACAAGCAATCCGTTAATGGACGTACCATCAGATTCTGTCATTTCCAGCCTGCGACGGTAGATGTTCGTGTCATCAGATCAGATTCTGTCATCTTGAGATTTACGAGGTCACGGTAGGCGCCTCGTCGTCGACGGGAACGTCTCCTCCCACTAAAATCGCATCGCCGGAAATCCTGAAATAAATCCAGGAATAATGCGAGCACCGTGTGGCCCGGCTGATGCTTGTAATCTGTTGCATTGGATGCCGGTTAAGCTGGGAGCGGCACGGCCGATAGGATCTGGTGGGGTGTCCCACGCACTCCTCGTGTAGCACACCTGATCGGCCTCGCGGATCTGTACAGTTGAATTAATTGTCATTTGCACATGGGTTCATAATCAAAACGTGCTATTTAGACATGAATAACTGTAAACGAAAAACAAGAACAGGACCATTGCTCCGGAGAAGTCTGTACCGCCCACGCTGCACTGTAAAAGCATACGTCTGAACTGCGTGTCGTCGAACACAGCTATTCGAGGGAATGTAGTGTGCGGTAGGTTGAAAATCCCAAGATCGAGGTTGTCTAGGTAAAAGACCTATTTACAGAAAATAAAATGTTAAATGTGCGTATGGGGATAATTGATTCTAGCGGGTGAAATCCCGAGACTGACCTGCAAGAATAAATGGCAGGCGTGCAGATACGTGACAGGCTGTCCTGCCTTGAGATTTGTTTTTACTCTTGAGCATGCAGCCATCAACTCTTCTATCACATATTCGCACCAATCAAACTCGCTTACATGGTCTATCTGGACGAGTGCCCCCCAGTAATGCGTGTTCGTGTGGTCATGGCTAGTCGACGGGGCAAGCAGATGACCCATTACGAAAATGACAAATGCCATTTTGAAGCGGTCTAGCTCGAGTTTAGAACTTGACTCATCTATTGGTCTAACTAATATTTTCTCGACAACAGATAATAGGTTTTTGCCGCTCTGGTTTATCATTAACACATCGCGCACGTGGTTGGTCTCGGCGACCGAGGCTTTATGTATGTGTACGGGGCCAGACGGTACTCCAAAAATTTTGAACACGTCCGGTGCCCTGAACGACATTTGTCTTCCAGGGCGAATGTAAATAGTTCTAGACAACTCGTCAACTCTAGCCATGATCCATATACTTAATTTGAGGCTAATCCTTGGCAAATGTGGCAACTCGAGAAGGCCTTGAAAACACATCTCGTCGACAAGAGATTGTTTGAACTCATCAAATGAGTCTAGCATGGCACGTACTTTGGTTGGAGAGCAGCGTGACGTTGGAGATGGGTTGGTCGTGTCGTTCGTGCCGATGAGCGGCATGGGTTCATCCATCTGCGTAGGCGCACACACACGAACACCATGTTCAATGTTTGCACCGTCACTAAACTGAATAATGAACGGCAAGCCCAACGATAAGAAGCTGATTACCTTTGGCAGGCGATACGAGACCGCGGTGATGTCGGTGCTGTTTGCAAAGACGGGCACTCAATGGTGGCTGTGTGTTGCCGGAGGAAGGAGGTGTGTGTGTTGGTTGAGGGTCTAGCCGCGAGAGCTCAATTTATAGAGCAAGAGTGCCCTGTCGTCTTCTGTTACACTTCACGCAGTATTAATTGGATCATTGAATTTTAGGTGGGTGGCGTTACTCTGTGCAGGTGGGCTGGGTATATTGATGGCGCGCATCCCCCTCTATTATTGGTGCATGAAGCATGAGTGAATGGCGGCCGGCGACTTAAATCATAATTCACTCTCCTGTCGTTAAGGCTGGTTGTAATGGAAGTATTATAGGTAGTATCATGCATGCCAACTAGGCAACTTTGATGAGGTGGCATAGAATTAAATGAAGTAAGAGAGGATTGAGTATCATATCATGATACCGTATCATAATAAATGCTACACTAGTATGTGTCATGCATGGGAATAAATAAAGTCATCTATGATACTACTATATGATACTATGCATTAGAAAGGTGGTATCATATACTAATATCATATGCATGATACTAATTTATGATACTGCCCAGTACAACCAGCCTAAGTACGTGTTTGGATCTGTTTCCTGATTTGAGACATGTTTAATTACGGTGGGTGCCCCACTCAATACGCCATCCAGATAATTTGATTATGCACCCACTCGCGGCCTGCATGGGCTCGCTAAAACGTTGTAACCTATACATGCACATACGCATGGGATACTAGAACATACAAAATGAAACGGCAGTACCTACGCGGAACGGATACACTAAATTTGATACTACAGCAGTGCGCTAGCCGTGCCCATGTCCGTGCGCGGCGGTCCGTGCGCAGGCCGGATGATACTTCATAACTTGTGGATGGAGATAGTGACCATGACCACCAAATTCGCGAGGCACAGCATGAAAATGTTCTTCAGGAATGCTTGGTTCTGCTCGAGTAGTGCGACGTGGCGATGGACGCTCGCGTGCGAGATCAGATGTCCCCATCGCTCGCTCAAGTACTGTATGTACTTGTCTCCCACTTCCAGAACCTGCAACCTTCGTGCTGCACCATGAACAAAGATTAGAATGCCGCGGAGAAGGTGGAATGAGAAGGTCTTGGAAAACTTACCCCATGCCGTTCACACTTGTAGAAGTGCCTCCCTGGGTTAAGTTCTGTACCGGAGTGTTAGACTATGTATAGCTTCTGTACCTATGTACGTATTGTAACAGAACCATTATATATAATGAGATAAGCCACCCCTAGAGGGTTGTGCTGGTTCCCAAAATTTATTGTCTTACATGGTATCACGCTAGGTTACGATCGCTTCCGCTTCTAAACCCTAATACCCGCACCGCCGCCGCAGCCGCCGCCGCCTTCACTGCCGCCGCCGCGCCACCGATCGTGCCGCCGCCATGTCGAGCGCCGCCACCACCGGTTCCGCTGCTGCGGGCTTCCTCCCGGCCTCTCTTGCGGCTCTGCTCAACCTCCCGCTCGATGCCGTCTCCGTTCCCGCTCCGATCGGGACAAGGAGCATCGGCTCCGTCTTCTCCACGCCGCCGGCGCCCTCGCTCGGGCGTGATCTCGTGGTCCACACCGCGGCGCCGCCGTCCGCTGCGGACTCCGCAGGCGTCGTCCCGCCGCTCCTGCCGCAAGCGGATCACACCGCCCCGCTGGCGGGGTTGGCGACGTCCGCCCCGGCTGCGGGCCTTGCGGCGACCGCACCGGCCGTGAGCTTTGCGGCGCCCGCCCTGGCTGCGGTCCCGCCTCCTCCCGCATCGGCTTCGGTGCCTCCGGCTGCCTCCATGGTGTTTGCACCCCAGGCAGCCTCCTCGATGGGATCGTCTTCGCCGCCGTCGTTTCACTTCGGTCATCTCATCACCATCAAGCTCTCCGCCGACAACTACATCTTCTGGCGTGCGCAGGTTCTCCCGCTCTTGGGGAGTCACTACCTGCTAGGCTACGTCGACGGATCGCTTCCCTGCCCACCCGCGCTGGTAGACAGCGTGCACGGTCCGGTCTACAATCCGGCCCATCGCGTCTGGACGGGGTAGGACCAGGCGAACCTCTCCTCCATCCAGGGGTCGCTCTCGCCGGCAGTTGCCGGCCTTGTTGTCTTCGCGAAGACGTCTCATGAGGCCTGGACCATCCTTGAGCGCACCTTTGCAGCGCAGTCCCAGGCTCGTGTCTCTGCACTCCGTCGTCAGCTTGGAGAGTGTCAGAAGCTTGACTCCACTGCCACTGAGTTCTACAACAAGGTCAAGGGCCTCGCCGACACATTGGCCTCCAGTGGACAGCCCCTAACCGACTCCGAGTTCAACTCGTTTATTGTCAATGGTCTTGATGAGGAGTATGATGCCTTAGTCGAGATCATCAACGAGCGGGGCAACTCGACACCCATGCTGGCACACGAGGTTTTCTCTCGGCTCCTTCTCACTGAGCAACGGGTCGAGACTCGCCGCACCAGGGGCACTGGCTCCCTCTCGGCCAACGCCGCCACCAAGGGTGGCCGCTCTTCTTCATCACCCCGGTCTCCCTTGGGGCTGCCACCGTCGCCCGCCTCGGCCCCCCACCTACTACGACCTTACCGGGGGCTGGTGGTCCACGTGTGTGCCAGCTTTGTGGCCGCGATGGGCACTGGGCCTCCAAGTGTCATAAGCGCTTCCAGCGAAGCTTCCTTGGTCTTGGCAATGACTGCAAAGATACACGCAACAATGCCCGTCAGGTCGCCATGGCTGATCGTCCCTCGCCGCAGAAGCAACAGGGACACACTCAGTCCTACTCCATCGATCCACACTGGTACATGGACTCTGGGGCGACAGAGCATCTGACCAGCGAGATGGGGAAGCTTCACACTCGTGAACCCTATCATGGCTCCGACAAGATCCACACCGCCAATGGAGCAGGTATGCACATCTCTCATATTGGTCAAGCATCTCTTCTCACTAGACATGCCAATAGGAGTCTTCAGCTTCGCAATGTTCTTCGAGTTCCATCTGTGACCCGTAATCTTCTTTCAGTTCCTAAACTCACACGTGATAATAATGTGCTTTGTGAATTTCACCCTTTTGATCTTTTTATTAAGGATCGGGGCACGAGGGACATTCTTCTTAGTGGGCGGTTGTGCCAGGGCCTCTACCGTCTGGAGCATCCTGGCGTCGCCCGTGTTTTCAGTGGAGTTCGGGTCTCTCCGTCACAGTGGCATGCTCGTCTTGGTCACCCGGCCACACCTATTGTCCGTCATATTTTGCGTTGTCATGAGCTTCCTAGTTTGTCTAGTAATAAAGATGTAGCAGTGTGTGATGCTTGTCAGCAGGGGAAGAGTCATCAACTTCCTTTTTCGGAGTTCAGTCGTGAGGTGAAACATCCTTTAGAACTTGTGTTTTCAGATGTATGGGGTCCTGCTCAGACTTCTGTCAGTGGTTATAATTACTATATCAGTTTCGTTGATGCTTATAGTCGCTTTACCTGGCTTTACCTTATTAAACGCAAATCTGATGTGTTTGATATTTTTGTTCAGTTTCAAAAACATGTTGAACGTCTTCTCAAGCACAAAATTGTTCATGTCCAGTCGGACTGGGGGGGCGAGTATCGCAACCTCAACTCCTTCTTTCAGTCGCTTGGGATAGCTCATCGTTTAGCATGTCCACATACACATCAGCAGAATGGTTCAGTCGAACGTAAGCATCGTCATATTGTTGAAGCTGGTCTTACTCTTTTGGCCCATGCATTTGTTCCGTTTCGGTTTTGGAGTGATGCTTTCACCACTGCATGCTTTCTCATCAACCGTACTCCCACTCGTGTTTTAAACATGAAGACTCCCATTGAGGTTCTCCTTAATGAACAACCTGATTATACCTTTTTCAAGGTATTTGGGTGTGCTTGCTGGCCGCATCTTCGTCCATATAATAAGCGCAAGCTTGAGTTTCGTTCTAAGAAGTGTGTTTTTCTTGGCTATAGCTCTCTTCATAAAGGTTACAAATGTCTTCATGTTCCCACTAATCATGTCTATATATCTCGGGACGTCGTGTTTGATGAGCATGTTTTTCCCTTTGCCAAACTTCCTGTGTCCACTGTCGAACCACCATCTCTGCATTCATCCTCTGTTGCTTCTGACCAATTTGATGATGTTGCATACTCTCCTTTGCTGTTACCTAACCATGGTGCAGGAACCGGACGTGGGGCTCATTTGGAGCTTTTGGAGGATTCACCATCATCATCACCGCCTTCTGATGGGCATGTTGATCGCCCTATGTTGCATGGCATCGATTTGCGTGCCCATGCATGGTCACCCGAAGAGCCCGTCGCGCCGAGCATCTCCGCGGCTCGGCCCTCTTCGCCAGCAGCCGCCGAGTCTTCAGCGACTCGGCCTGTCACGCCGTCTTCGCCCGCGGCTCGGCCCGTCACGCCGTCTTCGCCTGCAGCTCGGGTCCGCGACGCTGTCCTCACGTCGCCTTCATCCGCGGATCGGCCCGCGACATCGGCCGCGCCACGGCCCACTATGCCGGGCTCGCCATCGGCCCGGTCTGTGACGCCGGCGTCGCCAGTTGCTTCGTCTGCTCTACCGGTTTCGCCGGTGGGCCGACCTTCTTCGCCGACCGAGCCCGAGGCTACTGTGTCTGGCTCCTCGTCACCGGCTGACTCGTCAACGTCGCCGTCCTCCAGCCCGTTGCAGGCTGCTCCGTCGACCTCGGTGGTTCCTGTGTCCCGACCACATACACGCAGTCGCAGTGGCATTTTCAAACCTAAGGAACGTAAGGATGGTACGGTTGCTTGGTTGGCTGCTTGTTTGGCTGCTGCTGTTGCGGATCCATCTTCTGAGCCTCGCTCATATCAGGCTGCTCTGCGCATTCCACATTGGCGAGAGGCTATGGAGCAGGAGTTTCATGCTCTCCTTCGTAACAAGACATGGACTCTCGTTCCTCCACCACCACGGGTAAATATTATTGACTCAAAATGGGTATTCAAAGTGAAGAAGCATTCGGATGGATCTATTGAGCGTTACAAAGCGTGACTTGTTGCTCGCGGTTTTCGGCAGCGCCATGGTCTTGACTATGAGGACACCTTCAATCCTGTCGTCAAGCCTACCACTATTCGGCTTCTTCTCTCCATTGATGTTTCTCGTGGTTGGTCACTTCGTCAACTTGATGTGCAAAATGCTTTTCTACATGGTTTTTTGGAGGAAGAGGTTTATATGAAACAGCCGCCTGGTTTCTCTGATCCTGATCGTCCTGACTATATCTGTCGTCTCTCCAAAGCACTATATGGTTTGAAGCAAGCTCCTCGTGCCTGGCATGCCCGCCTTGCCTCTGCCCTTCGTGCTCATGGGTTTGTGCCGTCCACTGCTGACACTTCATTATTTCTTCTACAGAAGCCAGAAGTCACTATGTATCTTTTGGTATATGTCGATGATATTATCCTTGTCAGCTCTTCTCAGTATGCTGCTGATGCTCTTGTCTGCTCTCTTGGTGCTGATTTTGCGGTCAAAGATCTTGGGAAGCTTCACTACTTTCTTGGAGTTGAGGTCACTTCTCGTGCTACTGGTCTTGTCCTTACGCAGAAGAAGTACTCCTTGGAGTTGTTACAAAGAGCGGGCATGCTGAAGTGCAAACCGACCACCACACCCATGTCGTCTACTGACAAGATAACAGCTGTTGATGGTGAGCTTTTGTCTCCTGCGGATGCCACAGAGTACAGGAGCATTGTTGGTGGACTTCAGTACTTGACGATCACGAGACCAGATATCTCTTATGCTGTTAACAGGGTTTGTCAGTATCTTCAGGCTCCCAGAGATACTCATTGGGCTGCTGTTAAAAGCATTCTTCGTTATGTTCAGTTCACCCTGACATTTGGTATGCATATTCGGCCGACTTCCTCTCGGGTCCTTTCGGCCTTCTCTGATGCAGATTGGGCTGGTAGCCCAGATGACAGGCGATCCACGGGGGGTTATGCAGTATTCTTTGGCCCTAATTTGATCGCCTGGAGTGCTCGGAAACAGGCTACTGTGTCACGTAGCAGTACTGAAGCTGAGTACAAGGCTGTGGCTAATGCTACTGTAGAGATTATTTGGGTGCAGTCTTTGCTTCAGGAGTTGGTTTTGTCTCAACCACAGCCTCCTATTCTTTGGTGTGATAACATCGGTGCTACATACCTTTCTGCAAATCCAGTATTTCATGCCCGAACGAAACACATTGAAGTTGACTATCACTTTGTACGGGAACGTGTATCACAGAAGCAACTCCAGATCAAGTTTATCTCATCTAAGGATCAACTTGCAGACATCTTCACTAAGCCTTTACCACTGCCACAGTTTGAGGCTGGTAGGCGCAATCTTACCCTTCTCAGTTCTTTAGAAAGTGGCTAAGATTGAGGAAGGGTGTTAGACTATGTATAGCTTCTGTACCTATGTACGTATTGTAACAGAACCATTATATATAATGAGATAAGCCACCCCTAGAGGGTTGTGCTGGTTCCCAAAATTTATTGTCTTACACGGAGACAAACCAGACGACGTAGCCGGCGTTGCATTCGGGGCAACGGATGAGAGGGAGTGGAGGCATCTGATTGCTCGTGTGGTGAGACGTAGGTGGTGTTGAACTACTACGGGACACGGACGAACACATGCTTTGGAAGCCCGGCTAATGTGAGAGCAATGGAGAAGGGGAGCTGCTTGGAATGGCCATCCGAAGCAAGGAGGCATGGCGTTTAAAAAGGCAGAGAGGAGCGTCGCGCGAGTAGCCGTTGAGACTGAAGCATGGCCAACACCACCTACGTCCCGCCTGGTGCATGTATCCGTTGTGGCTACAGCTCATTAAATATCGTGGCGCCGGTCGCTGACGCGGTGACGCCTGTTGCAGGTAGCCGTTATCACCATCAGATGACATGTGGGCCTTTAGTGAACGCAGAGAAAAATACGAGCGGTATACAAGATGTTGTACGCTGCCCGGCTGAGTTTATACGCGCACGTCATATTGGAGTTAGCACGAATCGCGTGGGCTGCCAGTGGTGCGGATAACGTCCTCGCGTAGCCGCATGTACACAGGCGAATTAACGCTACTTATAGAACTAAAAAAGATCAATCCAAGCTATTTGCAGAAACGGAATTAGCCCAAGCATCGCAAAAGCTAAATCCATCCACCGCCCGGTCAGGGAGGCACTCTACGCACCTTCCACCTCGCGGTGGCACGCCGGTTCCGGGAGGGATCCTCCGGCGACTTCGCCGCTGGAGACAATCTCTATCCGGAGCACCTTGTCGGAGAAGCTCTCTCTGAATCAAACGCGAACTCGAAGCTGGGTCCCTAGCCCTGGCATGAGAGCTCAATGTCCATCTCCCTCTCCGCTGCCGCGGCCGGCATCGTCGACCCTTGGGCGCCGGCCATGCGCTCCACCTCTTCTGGGAGAGGGGCTGACAAGGCGGCCGTAAACCCTAGCTTCCCGGTCACGGTGGGGGAGGCGAGACGACGGTGGGCTACTCTCAGCTTTCGGAAAACCCGCGAACATCGTGGCTTAAGAAATATGGTGGAACGCTAGCCTTTGTACGAATATACATCAGCCCACAAAGAAAAAATAAAACCAAGATAAAAAATCCTCTGAACTTGATACCAACGTCTGTCATCTCTCTGGCGCCACCACAACAGCCATCAAAGGAAAAAAGTGATGAATCACCTCCTCGACTAAGCTCGACACGGCTTCATCGTTAATATGCAGTTTTGTGGACCTTCAAGGTGGCTCATCAAAGGTAAGACTATTATCGTTGACAAAATCAGACTGGGGCAACACTCCGGACACACCATCAAACTCCAAATTTAAGATCCCACACGACTAAGGCGTCGAAAGAGAAAACCATGCATACATGCCATCCACGAACTATGAACTCTAACCCTACATTGTACTAAATCAAATCAAAGACACTTTTTTGAGACAAAGTATTACTCCCCTCCGTCCCCAAATTCTTGTCTTAGATTTGTCTAGATACGGATGTATCTAGATCTAAGACAAGAATTTGGGGACGGAGCACTAGTAGAAAAACACATAATAGTCCCGGTTCGTGAGGGCCTTTAGTCCCGGTTCATGAATCGGGACTAATGGGACGTTACTAATACCTCCACATATTAGTCCCGGTTCAAACTAGAACCGGGACCAATGTGCCTCCACGTGGCCCTGTGCGCCGAGCCCAGTCAGGGGGCCTTTGGTCCCGGTTGGTGGCTCCAACCGGGACTAAAAGGCATCCACGCGTCAGCATTTCAGTGGCTGGGGTTTTTGTTTTTTTTTTGAAAGGAGGGAAGGTTGGGGGTTTTGGGGGGTTAATTTAGGTGTTTCATATATTGTGTTAGCTAGCTAATTAATAGAGAGAAGTGTCCTCTCTTATGTCCGTGCTTGGTCGACGCTACGTACTATATATACATAAGTGATCGAGAGAACCATTCAGTACAGAAGTTCGTCATGCATACCGAGAGAAGTGATCGATCGACCTCTCCTTCTCCAAGAGATTGGTCGAACAACAAGTTTTCGTATCATGTATCCGACGCTACTGGCTACATACATGTACAATATGTATAAAATCTCTTAATTACAAACCCCTAGCATTTGAAATCAATTTCCACATGGTATTCTCCGGCTTTATTGATGACGTGGACAAGAAAGAATCCCGCCAATTCCTCTTGAATTGCTTTCATGCGATCTGGTTCTAGGAGTTCATTCCGCATCTGCCACGTTTAATTTGAAGAAGGGGGTTAATTAATACATATATATGAATGAAACTCAACAGAAATGATGGTGTAATAAAATGAAATTGTGAATATTATTGCTTACGCACTTCATATTGTCTTTGAGAATAGCCCCGCTTGTTTTTCAAAGTCACGGTGTGGATGAACTCGCACACGTAGTATCCACAGAAATCATTCCCTTCCTCCTGCCACAAGCACTTTACGAGAAATAGAGGTCAATCAAACTGATAATGAAGCATTATAAATGGCATTAATGAAAGTATAGTTGTAGAATCAACGGGAGATGCGCGCAACTAGCTAGCCAGTAGTACTTACTTTCGGCCATTTATATGTCAGCTCCTTCGGCAATCCCGGAGCTTCTGCGGTGAATTGTTTCCAAACCCTGCAAAACAAAGAAAATTATTATTATTACTTGAGATATCAGGAAATGAACAAAAAGTTGCCGATATGGTGCGATAATGATCGATTGAACTTACTTGCTGAGCATTTCAGTGATGTCCGCATAGGATTTGGGATCTTTCCGTCTCGAGTCTAAGACGGTTACTAGTCCACGCTCAAGCTTAATCTCCAGAAGAATATAGTGGTACCTGCGCACGCATGCATAACTCATCGATTACATTACTATAAGCTCGCTTGAGTAATAAGGGAAACCAAATATGCACACGACAGTAACACTCACGGGCCGTTGTAAGGAAAGAGTATGGTATCTTTGTTTTGATTTTTGATCAACGATTGTAGCAAGTTGTCCTCGGCCTCTTTGACGTTCTTTTCAACCAGAAATACATCTATGATATTTGTGTTAATGAACCCAATATTATAAATTTCTTGTTTTTTGCACTCGACGATCTTCAATCTGCATAATATATTGAGGATAATTAATTATAAATACATGCAATGAAAGAGCCGAGCTATATATAGAGACTTAATGACAGAAATACTACTTACATGCAGTAGCAAAAGACCATTAATTTATCGAGGGCCTTTTGATTGAAAAACTCGAAGAACTCCTCAAATGGAACAGTCAACAGATTATTTGCAATGAGATCGTGCTCCTCTTTAATATGCAGATACAAAGCATTCTTACCCTCAGACTCTCTGCAGGTTTCCATGTACCAATTATGGAATCTTCGCATCATTGTTGTCAGAGATTTTTCATCTTTGACGAGAGGCTTCCCGTACTCGTATCTGTGTTCGTCCACCTCCAAGAAATCAGGAAGTGCATCGTCAGGCAGGTAATCGTCAAGATTGCCATAACCGACCACCGCCCCCGGAGCATTAGACACATTGAGCGGGGGGCACGATTGTTGTGCTTGTTCGCCGAGATGGGCAACTTTTTTCCCCTTTGCTCGTTCTTTTGACCTTTTAGCACTGACAGTAGTTCCCGACCGCTGGGCTTGGAGATATGTCTGTTCAGTAATGCGCTCATAGTTGGTTCTCGGCGGAGACTTTGGTGGTTTCCTCAGGGCATCGATAGTGCGCTTTGCTTTCACCGGATCTACCTTCTCCTCCGGAGGTGGATGTCTCTTTGCTTTCACCCCTTCAAAGAACTCCTTCACGTGGGTCCGCACAATCGTATAGTTTTCCTCCTCGGACCTCTTGTACGGTAACTTCTCTAGAGGCTTGAGAGATGATGGACCGTCTTTGTATTGCCTCCCGCCTCTGGTTGTGCTGCTAGACGCCGGAGCAGACGGAGCGGCTGCGGCGTCTGTCTTCTTTCGTGCTTGCTTACGAGGCGGAGGAGAAGGAGTACGACGCGCCGGAGCAGCCGGGGCGGCGGCGGGTCTCTTCCGCCCTTGCCGGCGAGGCGGAGAAGGAGGATGCTGCTGGCTGCTCGGGAGCGCTGGCGCAGGCGGAGAAGGAGGCGGAGTGCCGCCATGCGCCGGAGAAGGAGGCGGAGTGCCGCCACGCGTACCCTGATCATCACTCGCCGGAGGAGGAGGCGGTGGAGGAGGCGGAGTGCCCTGACTCGCCGGAGCAGGAGGAGGAGGCAGAGGCGTCCAGTTCAAAAGGTTGATGAGCTCCTTCTTCCATAGGCATGGAGTCTTCAGAGCAGAACCCAGCCTAGTCTCCCCTTCACCGGTAGCTAGGGTGGTCAAGCACGAGGTCCTCAAATCCCTCCGTTATTTCATCCATCATTGGTCAAGCACGAGGTCCTCAAATCCCTCCGTTATTTCATCCACCATCACCTTAGCATATCCTTTTGGAATCGGCTGGCAGTGATAAGTTGTGCCGGGTCCACTAGGATAAACTGGGCCAACAGCCGCCTTGACCTTCAAAGTCATCCATCGCGCCATCATGTGGCAATTTTGAGACTCCGTGATACCATCCACGGGATAGTTGGCAGGAGCCGTCAAGACATGCTCCGGCTGAAGCAGCTCGGTGGAAGCCACGCTGCTTCTCCGCTGAGATGGCAGGGTAGCTTCGGGGGAAGCTTCGGCAGGTCGTTTGCTGTGATCTGCTGCTTCTCGTTCCTCTTCTCGATCCTCCAGCCCCATTACCCTTTCGTGCAGCACCTGCAGTTGGTCCTGCTCCAGTTTCTTCCTCCTCTCGTGGGTTTTGTAACCCCCTGCGTCCGGAAAACCAACCTTCCACGGAATGGAGCCTGGCGTGCCTCGTGTCCGTCCAGGGTGCTCAGGATTCCCAAGGGCCATTGTGAGCTCGTCCTTCTCCCTGTTTGGAAGGAACGTCCCTCGCTGCGCTGCATCGATATAGTGTCGAAGGTTCTTGACTGGTATTTCCATTTGCTCGTCCGTCCACTGGCAAAACCCTGTTACAGGGTCCAAGGTTCCGCCAGACCCGAAGAACCAAGTCCGGCAACGGTCTGGCCATCTCATTGTCTCTGGTTCAATCCCCTTTTCAAGCAGATCATTCTCAGCCTTGGACCACTTAGGTCGGGCTTGCAGGTAGCCACCTGAACCCGTGCGATGGTGAAGCGTCTTCTTCGCAGCATTTTTCTTGTTTGTCTCCGACATCTTCTTACTCTTTTCCGATGTCTTGTGGGCCACAAATGCGGGCCAGTGATCCTTGATCTTCTCATATTTGCCGATGAATTCTGGTGTCTTTTTATTTTTGACGAAATGGTTCAGCTCTTTTCTCCACCTCCTCATTAGGGTTGCCATCTTCTTAAGAGCACAAGACTTGATTAATTCCTCTTTAACTGGCTTCTCCGGATCCTCCTCTGGTGGTAGGGTGAAATTTGCCTTCAGCTCAGTCCAAAGATATTCTTTTTGCATATCATTGACATAAGACACCTCAGGGTCTTCCTCCTTAGGCTTATACCATTGCTGGATGTTGATCGGGATCTTCCTAACAAGAACCCCGCACTGAGAAGAAAATGCCTTCCTTGTCCGGATGGGTTCAATCGGTTCGCCGTCGGGCGCGATTCCTATGATCTCAAACTTTTCATCCAAGCTCAACTTTTTCTTTGGGCCTAGTCTCCTTACCGAAGTTGTGCTCGATCCGGAGGGCTAGAAATTATAAGGAAGAAAGACGAGAGTAATTAATATGTGTACATATACCAAAACAATGGAAGCATCAATTAACTAGTCAGCACGGGCTTAACTAATATATATATATGTACCTGGCCGGGCTCGGTTTGGTCACCGGAGCAGTCAGCACGGTCTCCTTCTTGTTCCTCCATTGTGTCACCGGAGCCATCATGAACATAGTCCTATTCTTGTACCGGCATTAATGGGCCGAAGCCATCATGAACATAGCCCTCTTCTTCACCCCGTTTTTCCAGCTGACCAACAACGGTGTCGAGGAGAAATGACGCAACTTCATCCCTTCCATTTGCGATTATGTCCCTCAATATCGCTTCTGTTTCTTCGTCTCGGCAGTGCTCCATAGTTTCTGCAAATATTTATAACATGTTTATATATGGTACAGATGGAACTAGTGGCAAACGTAGAACTAGCCAGCTAATCACAATAAGGAATCATGTTAGTGGCCTCGACGCTGCTTCTCTAGGGTTTGGGGTCGCCTCGACACAACAACACTTTGAGAGAGTTAATTTGTCGGGTAGGGGCGCGGCGGGAGGGGGTAGGAGACCAACATCGTTTTCTCTCTAGGGTTTGGGTGTCCTCGAGAGTTTTGGTCGAGCGAGAGGCCCGAGGGGGGGGGGTATTTATATCGACCGCCCCTCATGTCGAAGTTATCTCGAGGGGGTTATATCGACAACGACGCGACAACGACGAGAAAGGAAAATAATTAAGGAAAAGGAAGAAAAGAGGAAGAAGGAAGAAGGAAGAAGAAGAAAGAAAAAGAGGAGAAGAAGAAAGGAATAGAGGAGAAGAAGAAAAAATAGAAAAAAAATTCTATTTTTTCTTCTTCTCCTCTATTCCTTTCTTCTTCTCCTCTTCTTTTTCTTATTTTTTCCTCTTCTTATTTATTTCTCCTCTTCTTCCTCTCCTCTTCTTCATCTTCTTATTTTCCTTTTTCCTTTCATTCTTTTTCTTCTTCTTTCTTCCTTCTTCCTTCTTCCTCTTTTCTTCCTTTTCCTTATTTTACTTTAAATTTCTCCTCTACACTACCTAAAATGCACTAACCTAAAATTGATATCTACTAACAACTTAAAAAAAATACATATATGAAAAAATGCATATATGAAAAAAAAACATCATCATATCATCAACAGAAAAAATAGTATTTTTTCTAAAAATCTATCTTTTGCATATATACATCAACATATATATACACAAACCTAAAATGCACAAAAATGCTATCGGAGAGGGGGTATATCGACCCCCCTCATGTATCCACATACATACATCTATACATACATATATATATATATATACTTACATATATGTATAAATTTTTGCATATATAAAGTTTTTCTAAAATCTAACTTTTGCATATATGAACATATATACACAGAGAACATATACATATATACACAGAGAACATATACATAAAATGCACAAAAAATAAGAGGAAAGGGCGCCGGCGGCCGGACCGAAGGCGATGGCGTGTGGTCGGGGCGACGGCG